>NC_142444.1:120065757-120368787 GCF_059453495.1 Arachis ipaensis | reverse complement strand
CATGCCAAGCTGGCATTTTTGCATCTCATCTACCGCCTCTATGATGCCTCCAAAGTGCACATAGAGCATGACACCCTCATTCCTATAGAGAGACCGATCTCTAAAAAGACCATAGAATATGTTTGGGAGTATGCACAATCCCGAGAGAGAAGCCAATTCCCCTACCTCAGAAGGAGTAGCCTATGCTGCCTCAAGGACACTATTTCCCACCACAGGAGTACTGACATCAGCTGACTTGCTCCATCGAGCAACTGAGGGTGAGCCAGGATGGTCATAGTGCTCTTCTTCAGCAGGTTCTGATAGAGCAGCAGAGTTAGCGCCAAGAGCTCACACAAATGAGATTGGATTTTGGGCCATTGAGAGGATATTTGGGAGCTCATCTCGACGGAAGAGACTACCACCAGGATGACTGAGGTGGTCGAGTTTCTTTTTATGCTATTTCCTTTTTTTTGTTTTTATTTGTTATTTTCTATTTTCTATTGCTTATTTTTATCCTTTGCATGATCTTTAATATTTATAGTTTCTTAGGTATTTTAGTTTAATTCAGTACTTTTATTTTTGTTTTAAAAAGATGCCTCATGTACCGCTCACTAACCTTAAATTCATAAAGAAAAAAAAAGAAAAAATATAGTGTAATACAAGAGTGGTTGAGTTATATATAGAACTATCTTATTTAAATTGATGTGGTGGTATTTATCTATGGTTTTGAATGCATAAAAAATAACAGTGCATATTTTATTTTGAAGTAAAGGATGTTAATTCATGAAGAATAGAAATTTAGAGAAGTATTATGAATTCTCTAAATAAAACAAGAAGATGATCCTTGGAACAAAAGAAATAGCAAGAAAAAGAAAATAAAAGCAAGGCACAAGGCTCTGAGCATTAATGGCTAGGAAGGTTAAAATTGATCAAAGCTCAAAGGTTAAAATTGATCTTTTGCTTTAATTGATATAGTGATATGATTGAAAACTTGTGACACTTGACAGTGATGTGAGGGCGTGGCTATGCCTCCAAAAGAATACCGAGCGTCAAAAGGAACAAGGAACATGAAGAAAGAGAATGTAGTGTTTAGGGATTTAAAAAACTTTAAAAATCATTATACTACTAATATTTTTTATAAAAGTTAGGGGCCAAGCCTCCACTTGCCCCCTCCCCCATGTATCCGTCCCTGCTCACGACTCACGAGCCATTGCATGTTCATACTCTTCTTCCAATCGGTGCTCACAATCGCTGTTTCCTTTGAAATCAAGAATGAAAAACTATTCTCCAGCATAACCTCTTCCTCTCTCTTTCTTTGGATCATGATTTATTCTCCTTCGAACCTTTCTCAATCTTAATCTAATTCTAGGATTTTATTATTCTCAATTTTGGTTGTCTCTTTTTCATTTCATGCTTGTTCTGATTTCGTTTTAATTTTGTTCCAAGATATTGCCTGCATAAGAAAGTAACATTATTCTAGTTTGTTCATAGTGTGCGTGAGTGATTGAATCAGAACTGCAAAGAGAAGGAGAAATTCCAAGAACAAACCCACCGATCACCACCAGTTTTCCACGTCGGAAGATCTCTGTAAGCACAAATCTCAATCCTCTGATTCTTTTGATCTGATTCCCGTTATTTTTGTTATTGTCGTTTATTTACAAAATCATTTAAATTATATTCAGCTAGTTTCAAATTATAATTTTAAGCTATGTTTTTGTTCAACTGATTTATTGATTCAGAGTTCAGAAGCAAGGTATTTCTTGATACAAATGTTTATTGAAAAACTTTGTTTATGGAAGATAGCTTTATTTATGTTAGCTATTATAATTTATTATCATTATGTTTCTTAGCTTGTTATAACTTATTACTACTCTTTTCCACCAGGTTGTGTCAATAAGCTATGGAATTTGCATCTATGATGATCTATGTGAGTTAAGCTTCACACTTTTTTTTTCGCATACATTAGAAAATAATGGCTAAAAAGGGATAGCACCTATTCGCTGAAATATATAGCAGTTATTACAAGGTCTGTAAGACCCGGTTAATTAACGGCTAATTAACCCATATATGAGAATTTATTCTAGAAAGTCAAAAATAATATTTTTATGGCTAAATGTGATAAAGGAATTTGAGACGAGAATTTCGGTACCAATTTTATAGAAAACGGACCAAGATTGGACCGAACGGGCCAAACCGGGCCAACTGGACCCAAAGTGGGCCCTTGGCCCAACATAACTAAACCAAAACCCTAGTTTTCAGCACTCTCTCTCCTCACAACACACTCAAACACGCTGAAAACTAATATGGAGGGGGAAAGAACACTCTCTCAAGTTCTCTCCCTTGGTTGATCTTCAAACCACCATAACTTTTGATCTAGAGCTCCGATTGCCGCTCCGTTTATGGCCACGCGTTCACCGCGGAGAGCTCTACAAAACCCATACAATTAATCTTGAGGTAAGCCATGTTTTACTGTTCGAAATTCCAGCCCTTGATTTCGAGTTTCATGAGCAAAAATGTTGAGATTTTGGGTTCTTTGATGTTATAGGACCCAACTCTCTTGAAGGAGAAGGTTAATCTTATCTCCTTGCACCTTGGGTGTGGTAAGATTCTTAATCCTAGTGTAATTTGTTGTTCTATGAGGTTTGGGTATTGAGATGTTATGTATGGGTATGATGATTGTGGCTTAGGTTGTGTATATGTGAATATTGGAGCTTGATTGGTGATTTTGGAAAGCTTGGAAGAGGGTTTTGTGTGATAAAATCTGTTCTTGGAGGTGTTGATACCTTGAGAGCTTGTGGACAAGTGGTTTGGAAGTGCTCCGGTTGAGCTTGGGAAATCGGCTAAGGTATGGTTTCGGTTTCCCGTATCTAATATGTAATGTGGTAGGAAATACTTAGGCTAGAGGCCCTAAGATAGGCATTGAATTGTTGGTGTTGTTGAATGGTTGAGATATATGATGTGTTCATATATGTGATTATGAATATTGATGCCTTGATTGTGTGATATATGAGAAATGCATGTTGTGATATATGCTTGATGGATGATTGAGGTTGAATTGATGGGTGGTACCATGTTGATGGTGAGTATGATGTTGATCATGTATAATGATGGTTGATTTGGAAATTGATATTATTGGAAATTGGGATGAGAAGGATGTATGACATGAGATTGTGTTTGTCCTTTAGCCATTAATTGAGAAGTGTTAAAATGGTTGGAGGTAGTTTTGAGAATTTTGATAAAATGTCAATGTGTGAGTTGAGGATGGCTTGTTGTTGAATTTGGTACACTTTGATTGATTTCAAAGAAAAGGGATGAAATTGGCATGTTTTGATTGATTTTTAAAAGAGTTGAAAGTGGCTTGTTTTGAAAATGGCACTTTGTGGTTTTGAATGAAAATATGGTTTTTGGGCATACTTTGACGGGACATAACTTGGACTACGGATCTTTGATTTGTGCCAAATCTGTTTAGAAATGAAATTGGATCCGGGATGTCCATACCGTTCGAAGAACGGGTGAAAATGATTTAAAATGAGAGAGTTATGACCGTCGAAAGATTGGGGTTGAATCTGTGAATTCTGCAGCTTTTAACTTAGAAAATTTTTAGCAGAATGACCCCTCGCGCGTAGGCGCACTTGGCGCGTACGCGCCGTTCTTCGAGAAAGCATCATCAACGCGTGCGTGTGGTGTGCACGAGCGCGTCGATGCGCTGCATCGACTGCCCAGCCATTTTCCAGAGAGTTGTGCCAGAGTTGTGCTAGTTTTGTGCCTGGGGCACAATGTATTTGCGCGTATGCGTGGCTGACGCGTGCGCGTCGTTTGGCTAATTTTCACTCCGCGCGTTCGCGCGTATGACGCTTGCGCGTCGATGAGTTTGAAGGCCATCCACGCGTGCACGTGGAGTGTGCGTACGCGTGGCCCTGTTTTCATCCCAAAGTTGATTTTTGAGTTTTAAAAGCCAAATCTCATACTTCTAAGCCTCCGATCTCACCACTTATGTCTTAAATCATTATGATATGCCTAGCATGAGAAAAAGGGCTAGCGAATGTGGTAACTTGCGAGTGAAGCAAGGGAAAAATGAATGATCAATGAGGATCAAAGATGATTATGTGAGATGCGGAGGATGGCGGTGGAAGTGCTTGTTATGCCATGGGCCGAAGGGCCGTAATTGTTAATGAATTGGCTGGTTATGGATTTAACCGTGAGCCGGATGGCTAGATTATTGCCGTGTTACGGCGGAGCCATGATTATGGCTAAGTATAAATGCATATATGCTGTTGAATGAATTGTGAATGTTGCACTTCCACCATCGGAGATGAGGGTTTCCCTGGGTAGTAGCAGTGGCTAGCCACCACGTGCTCCAGGTTGAGACTCGAAGCTCTTTTGACCCTATGTCGTAAGTGTGGCCGGACACTGTGAAAGGCCCGGATGAGCTCGCCCCCATAAATATTCACCAGTGATGGTGATGGATAAATATTCACTAGTGAGGGTGATGGATATGGATCATGATTATGATCAAGTTTATGATGAGTATAACTCGAGTTGGGGATGCACGACAGAGGGACAGTCCAATGGTTAGCTACCAGGACTTGTCGGGTTGGCTCTATAACCGACAGATGATATCATCAGCCACTAGGGATAGGCATGCATCATAAGCATACTACATGAATTGTTTGAGATTGCCTATTTGACTGCATATTACTTGCTAATTGCCTAAATGCCTTATCTGTTCCTATTTGTAAATCTCTTGTCTGATATAACTGTGTTTGCTATACTATACTTCTGCTGGTGGTTGGGAGATCTGAAGGAATTGGAAAGGGAAGTATTAGTTAGACTGAAGAATCTTTAGTCAGTTGCCACTTACGGTTTAGCTTGTTTATAAGCTTTGATATTATCTGGAGGAAGTTCTAGGATTGCCTTCGGCTTTCCTCTATTATTATGTATTATATATGTGGAAGCTGTTACCGTGTTGGGGACCTCTGGTTCTCACCCATGCGGATTTTGTGGTTTTCAGATGCAGGATACGAGGCTTCTCGTTGAGGCATGCTGGAGACTTCTGGACTAGCGAAGATCCTTTGTTCTCGGGAGTCTGTTTTGGGTTATATATCTTGTTTAGATACTTTTATCTCCATTAAATAATACAAACTGTGATGACTCCTCTTATAGGAGGTTTTGGAGAATAGATTTTTGTATTTGTGTCCCTTTGGGTTTTCCTTGGGGTTTTCCTTATTTTATTATATGTATATATTGCTATGCTCGGACCGGTTATCTTCGCAGTCGGATTTTGAGTCTTGATATTCCTGTTTTTGACACTCTTTTGTATATATGATCTCGCGATAGCTTATCCCGGTTCGTCACGTTTATCGATCGGAGTGTTGCGCTTTCGAGTTACGGTTTTTTTGTTTACCCCCTTTTTCTACAAAGGCTCCTAGTTATAATCAATCATTCATACTACTATACGTACTAAATTTTTGTTTTAGAGGTCGTAATACCTTGCCATCTCTGAATTATGACTTAAGCATAAGACTCTGTATGGTAGGGTGTTACATTATGGTATCAGAGCAGTTCGTTCCTGTAGAGCCTGAGGAATGGACTGACTATGCTTTTGTGCATTCTCTGTATATGTGTCATGTGCTATTAGTATATCTGCTTGATATAATTGGCATAAACGTTCATGAGCATGCATTTGGGACTTTGAAGCACTAAACTTCCGATATTGAGACTGATCAACTTAATATCGATTGTTTGGTGTGTATAGGAACCAGATGGCGCCTCGTGGACGCGGTAGAGGCCGTGGGAGAGGACATACGAATGCTCGTGCACCGGAGACTAATCCTAATGACCCGGTGAACTTTATGACTGCGTTGGAGAACATGGCTGCTGCTATGCAAGCCACTGCTGAGGCTCTTGGTCAACAGATGAACAACCATGGTAATGACGGAGTTGGAGTTCAGGGTCCGATGACACTGGCGAACTTTTTGAAGGTTAATCCACCAAAGTTCAAGGGAACTACTAGCCCGACTGAAGCCGATACGTGGTTTCAAGCTATGGAATGAGCACTGCAAGCGCAGGTGGTACCTGAAGGGCAGCGTATAGAGTTCGCTACCTATTTGCTCACTGGTGAAGCGTCGCATTGGTGGCAGGGTATCCGACACCTTCTGCAGCAGGGTGATGATTATATCACCTGGGATGTCTTCCAAGAGGAGTTCTATAAGAAGTACTTTCCGACTTCTGCTAGGACGGCCAAGGAGCTTGAATTGTTGCAGCTGAAGCAGGGTGCTATGTCCGTATCCGAGTATACTGACAAGTTTGAGGAGCTGTTCAGATTCTCTCGTATGTGTCAAGGGACTCCGGTGGAATATGAGGAATGGAAGTGTGTTAAGTACGAAGGAGGACTCTGGAGTGATATTTTCAGTTCAGTGGGACCAATGGAGATTAGGACTTTCTCCGAGTTGGTGAACAAGTGTAGGGTTGCTGAAGAGTGTGTGAAGAGGGCAACCGCTGAGAAAGGAAGTCACAAAGGATCATTTTCACAGAACCGAGGGAAGATCTTTGCACCTAGAGGTCCGCCTTTCAAGAGGGGAGGTTCTTTTAGGAGTCCCAAGAACAACTACTCCCAAGGGAAAAGGTTTGGGAAGCAGCCTCAGAATGATCAAGCTTGTACTAGGTGTGGAAGTCACCATCCGGGAGCACCATGCAAGGCCGGATGGGGTTTGTGCTACAATTGTGGAAAGGCGGGGCATAAAGCCGCAAGTTGTCCAGAGAAGCAAAAGCAAGGTGTTGGGAAAGCACAACAGATTGGTCGGGTGTTCACCACCTCAGCTGTGGGTGCAGAGGGATCCGAGACACTCATTCGAGGTAACTGTGAAATGGCTGGTCAAACTTTAAATGCTTTATTTGATTCGGGAACATCGCATTCATTCATTGCATTTGAGAAAGCCCATGAGTTAGGATTCAAGATCGTAACCTTAGGTTATGACTTAAAAGTGTATAATGCTACCCATGAAGCCATGGTAACTAGGCTAGGATGCCCGAAAGTTTCGTTTAGGTTCAAGCAGCGTGATTTCGTCCATAACTTAATCTGCTTACCGATGATCGGTCTTGACCTTATCTTGGGATTGGACTGGTTATCTGAGAACCATGTCCTGCTAGATTGTTCTACAAAGTCGGTGTACTTTATGCCGGAAGATACAGAAGGGCCGGTCGTGTTGAATAATTATTACTTGAATTCGATGATGGTGAACTGTTCTGGAATCGAATGTCAGGGTATCCTGTTGTTAACCGCTGGTGTTTCGGGTGATGATCAAAGGTTGGATCAGATTCCGGTAGTGTGTGAGTTTTCGGAAGTGTTTCCTGATGATATTGAGGAATTTCCACCTAACCGAGAGGTCGAGTTTACTATTGAGTTGGTGCTTGGGACGGGACCAATCTCAAGTGCTCCTTATAGGATGTCACCGTCAGAGATGGCCGAGCTAAAGTCTCAGTTAGAGGAATTGTTGGATAAGAACTTTATCCGACCAAGTGTTTCCCCGTGGGGTGCTCCAGTGTTACTGGTAAAGAAGAAAGATGGAAGTATGCGACTCTGTGTGGATTACAGGCAGCTGAACAAGGTCACCATAAAGAATAAATACCCATTGCCGAGAATTGATGATCTCATGGACCAGTTACAAGGAGCTGGGGTTTTCTCTAAGATCGATTTGGGATCCAGTTATCACCAGATAAGGGTGAGGGGTGAGGATATCCCTAAGACCGCTTTCAGGACTCGTTATGGTCATTACGAGTACACCGTAATGTCTTTTGGGTTGACGAACACTCCTGCGGTATTCATAGATTACATGAATAGAGTATTCCGTCCGTTTCTGGATAAATTCGTTGTTGTCTTCATTGACGACATACTGATTTACTCCAAGACTGAAGAAGATCATGCAGAACACTTGAGGACTGTGTTGCAGATTTTAAAGGAGAAGAAACTGTATGCGAAACTGTCTAAGTGTGAGTTCTGGAAGAGTGAGGTGAAGTTTTTGGGTCACGTGGTGAGTAAGAAGGGAATAGCCGTAGATCCAACCAAAGTAGAAGCTGTGATGGATTGGAGGCAACCAACCACAGTGACTGAGATAAGGAGTTTTCTGGGTTTAGCTGGCTATTACCGAAGGTTCATCAAAGGCTATTCGCAATTAGCCTTGTCGTTGACAAAGTTAACTCGCAAAGACACTCCGTTTGTTTGGACTCCTGAGTGCGAGGAGAGCTTTCAGGCATTGAAGAAAAAGTTGACCACTGCACCTGTGTTAGTGTTACCTGAGCCGAACGAGCCTTTTGAGGTGTACTGTGATGCCTCATTAAAGGGTCTAGGATGCGTGCTAATGCAACATCATAATGTGGTGGCGTATGCCTCACGACAGTTGAGACCTCACGAAGTTAGTTATCCTACGCACGATTTGGAACTCGCTGCGGTTGTGTTTGCCTTGAAGGTGTGGAGGCATTATCTCTATGGGGTTAAGTTCCAAGTCTTCTCCGATCACAAGAACTTGAAATATCTCTTTGATCAGAAAGAGCTTAATATGAGGCAGAGGAGGTGGATGGAATTATTGAAGGACTATGACTTTGAGTTGAATTACCATCCAGGAAAAGCGAATGTAGTGGCGGATGCGTTAAGTCGAAAGTCATTATATGCGGCTTGGATGATGCTTCAAGAGGAGAAGTTGCTCAAGGGATTCGAGAGTCTAAAAATTGGTGCTCGAGAAGTATCTGGAACCTTGTGTTTGAGCCGATTAGAAATCTCGAGTGACTTTAAGTCCGAACTCCTAAAGGCTCATGAAAATGATGAAGCATTATGGAAGGTGTTACCGGCTATCGAGCAAGGAAAACAGTGGAGAGTGTCGGAAGAAAAAGATGGGTTATGGAGATTCAAGGGTAAGATCATTGTGCCGGATGTTGGTACTTTGAGGCAAGATATCTTAAAGGAGGCACACCAAAGCGGACACCCGGGAAGTACTAAGATGTACCATGATTTAAAGGCGATATTTTGGTGGCCGGGTATGAAGAATGATGTGGTAGAATATGTTTCAAAGTGCTTAACTTGTCAAAAGGTAAAGATTGAACATCAAAGACCTTCCGGGATGTTGCAACCTTTAGAGGTTCCGCAATGGAAGTGGGAGAGTATTGCAATGGACTTTGTGTCGGGATTGCCAAGGACTAGGACTGGTTTTGATGCTATCTGGGTGATTGTGGACCGGCTGACAAAGTCAGCTCACTTTTTGCCCATTCGGATGACTTACACCCTTGAGGAGCTAGCACGGATATACAAAAGGAGATTGTGAGACTCCAAGGTGTACCTACTACTATAATCTCTGATAGAGATCCTCGTTTCACTTCGAGGTTCTGGGGTGCATTTCAGAAAGCTTTTGGAACCCGATTAAGCTTGAGTACAGCTTACCATCCTCAAACAGATGGTCAATCCGAGAGGACGATCCAAACACTAGAGGATATGTTGAGAGCTTGTGTTTTGGACCAACCGGCGAGTTGGGATCGGTATATGCCGTTAGTGGAGTTTGCATACAATAATAGTTACCATGCAAGCATCGGAATGGCTCCGTATGAGGCATTGTATGGGAGGAAATGTCAATCTCCGCTATGTTGGTATGAAGCTGGAGAGAAAGGCTTGTTAGGGCCGAAAATGATAGCTGAGACCACTGAACAAGTGAAGAAAATCCGAGATAGGATGCTTACGGCGCAGAGTCACCAAAAGAGTTACGCCGATCAGAGGCGGAAGCCCTTGGAATTTGAGGCAGGAGATCATGTTTTCCTGAAGGTTACTCCGACCACAGGAGTAGGTAGGGCGATTAAAGCAAAGAAGTTGAATCCTCGGTACATTGGTCCATTTCAGATCCTGGAGAGGATTGGACCGGTGGCGTATCGAATGGCTCTACCACCTCATCTTTCAAACCTGTACGACATATTTCACGTGTCGCAGCATCGAAAGTACACTCGTGATGCTAGCCATGTGTTAGAACCTGAATCGGTTTAGTTAAGAGAAGATTTGATGCTTCCAGTGGCTCCAGTCAGAATTGATGATACTAGTATCAAACGGTTGCGTGGAAAAGAGGTTTCATTGGTCAAAGTGGCATGGAGTCGAGGCGGTGTTGAGGAACACACTTGGGAACTTAAGTCGGAGATGCGAACGGATTATCCGCACTTATTCTCAGGTAATTGAATTTGAATTTGAATTTTGTGGGCAAAATTTCCAACTAGGTGGGTAGAATGTAAGACCCGGTTAATTAACGGCTAATTAACCCATATATGAAAATTTATTCTAGAAAGCCAAAAATGATATTTTTATGGCTAAATGTGATAGAGGAATTGAGACGAGAATTTCGGTACCAATTTTATAGAAAACGGACCAAGATTGGACCGAACGGGCCAAACCGGGCCAACCGGACCCAAAGTGGGCCCTTGGCCCAACATAACTAAACCAAAACCCTAGTTTTCAGCACTCTCTCTCCTCACAACACACTCAAACACGCTGAAAACTAATATGGAGGGGGAAAGAACACTCTCTCAAGTTCTCTCCCTTGGTTGATCTTCAAACCACCATAACTTTTGATCTAGAGCTCCGATTGCCGCTCCGTTTACGGCCACGCGTTCACCGCGGAGAGCTCTACAAAACCCATACAATTAATCTTGAGGTAAGCCACGTTTTACTGTTCGAAATTCCAGCCCTTGATTTCGAGTTTCATGAGCAAAAATGTTGAGATTTTGGGTTCTTTGATGTTATAGGACCCAACTCTCTTGAAGGAGAAGGTTAATTGATGAGCGGATAATTTATACGCTTTTTGACATTGTTTTTAGTATGTTTTTAGTAGGATCTAGTTACTTTTAGGGATGTTTTTAATAGATTTTGTGTTAAATTCATATTTCTGGACTTTACTATGAGTTTGTGTGTTTTTCTGTGATTTCAGGTATTTTCTGGCTGAAATTGAGGGACTTGAGCAGAAATCAGATTCAGAGGTTGAAAAAGGACTGCTGATGCTGTTGGATTCTGACCTCCCTGCACTCAAAGTGGATTTTCGGGAGCTACAGAACTTGAAATGGCGCGCTTCCAATTGCGCTGGAAAGTAGACATCCAGGGCTTTCCAGCAATATATAATAGTCCATACTTTGGCCAAGAATTGACGACATAAACTGGCGTTCAACGCCAGCTTTCTACCCAAATCTGGCGTCCAGCGCCAGAAAAGGATCCAAAACCAGAGTTGAACGCCCAAACTGGCACAAAAACTGGCGTTCAACTCCACAAATGGCCTCTGCACGTGCAACACTTAAGCTCAGCCCAAACACACACCAAGTGGGCCCCGGAAGTAGATTTATACATCAATTACTTACTCATGTAAACCCTAGTAGCTAGTTTATTATAAATAGGACCTCTTACTATTGTATTAGGCATCTTTGGATTACCTTATGATCCTTTGATCACAATAGGGGCTGGCCATCTCGGCCATGCCTGGACCTTCACTTATGTATTTTTAACGGTAGAGTTTCTACACTCCATAGATTAAGGTGTGGAGCTCTGCTGTTCCTCAAAGATTAATGCAAAGTACTACTGTTTTCTATTCAATTCATCTTATTTCGCTTCTAAGATATCCATTCGCACCCAAGAACGTGATGAAGGTGATGATTATGTGTGACGCTCATCACCATCTCCCCTATGAACGCGTGCCTGACAAACACTTCTGTTCTACATGAATTAAGCTAGAATGAATATCTCTTAGATCTCCTAACCGGAATCTTCGTGGCGTAAGCTAGAATGATGGCGGCATTCAAGAGAATCCGGAAAGTCTAAACCTTGTCTGTGGTATTCCGAGTAGGATTCAATGACTGAATGACTGTGACGAGCTTCAAACTCGCGAGTGCTGGGCGTTAGTGACAAACGCAAAAGGAGGGTGAATCCTATTCCAGCATGATCGAGAACCGACAGATGATTGGACGTGCTGTGACAGAGCATGTAAGCATATCTTTCACTGAGAGGAGGGGATGTAGCCACTGACAACGGTGATGCCCTTGCATAAAGCCAGCCTTGGAAAGGAGTGAGACTGATTGGATGAAGATAGCAGAAAAAGCAGAGGTTCCGAGGAACGAGAAGCATCTCCATTCGTTTATCTGAAATTCCTACCAATGATTTACATAAGTATCTCTATCCCTATTTTACTATATAACATTCGAAAACACCATTATCACTTTATATCTGCTTGACTGAGATTTACAAGGTGACCATAGCTTGCTTCATACCAACAATCTCCGTGGGATTCGACCCTTACTCACGTAAGGTATTACTTGGACGACCCAGTGCACTTGCTGGTTAGTTGTATCGAAGTTGTGACAATTATGAATTAAGATCAGAGCACCAAGCTTTGGAGCCATTACCAGGATTTGTTCGAGCTTGGAGATCACAATTTCGTGCACCAAGTTTTTGGCGCCGTTGCCGGGGATTGTTCGAGTATGGACAACTGACGGTTCATCTTGTTGCTCAGATTAGGTAATTTTCTTTTTGTTTTGTTTTCAAAAATTTTTCAAAAATCTTTCAAAAATTCCTCACTTGTTTTCGAAAAAAAAAAAAATTTTACTAAAAATAATGTTTTTAAAAATAAATTATTCTATGGCTTCAAAATTTTTAAGAATGAATTCTAGTGTTTCATGAAGCATGTTGAAGCCTATCTGGCTGTAAAGCCATACCCAAACTGCTTTGGGATTGGCTAATCACTTCAGTGGAGTCATGCCCAATCCTTCTGGATAGGGTATGTCAGGCTTGTCATGTCTGAATTACACTCATATTTTTATTAAAGCTTGGCTGGCTATTAAGCCATGCCTGACCCTTTGATTGGAGCTTTAAGACTAACATGACAAGATTCCTGGAATTCATATTGAAGATTTTGAAATCCTTATTCTAAATTTTCACAATAATTTTCGAAAAAATTAAAAGAAAATACAAAAAAAATTAGAAAATCATAAAAATAAAAAATATTTTGTGTTTCTTGTTTGAGTCTTGAGTCATGTTATAAGTTTGGTGTCACTTGCATATGCATCTTGCATTTTTCGAAAATTTCATGCATTCATAGTGTTCTTCATGATCTTCAAGTTGTTCTTGGTAAGTCTTCTTGTTTGATCTTGATGATTTTTTGTTTTGTGTTGTTTTTCATATGCATTCTTGAATTCTTAGTGTCTAAGCATTAAAGAATTCTGAATTTGGTGTCTTGCATGTTTGCTTTGCATAAAAATTTTTTTTCAAAATTGTGTCTATGATGTTCATCTTGACATTCATAGTGTTCTTGGTGTTCATCTTGACATTCATAGCATTCTTGCATGCATCACATGTTTTGATCTAAAAATTTCATGCATTGTATAATTTTCATGTTTTTCATAAAAATATCAAAAATCAAAAAAATATCTTTCCCTTTTTCTCTCATCAAATTCGAAAATTTGGATTGACTTTTTCAAAAATTTTTAAAATCAAGTTGTTTCTTAAGAGTCAAATCAAATTTTCAATTTGAAAATCTTATCTTTTTCAAAATCTTTTTCAAAAATCAAATCTTTTTCAAAATTCTTGGTTATTTTCAAAAAATTCAAAAAAATTAATTTTCAAAAATCTTTTTCTTATTTTATATCATAATTTTCGAAAATAACATAATCAATTAATGTTTTGATTCAAAAATTTGATGTTTGTTACTTACTTGTTAAGAAAGATTCAAACTTTAAGTTCTAGAATCATATCTTGTGATTTCTTGTGAATCAAGTCATTAATTGTGATTTTAAAAATCAAATCTTTTTCAAAACTAATTTCTATCATATCTTTTCAAAAATATCTTCTCATCTTATCTTTTTCAAAAATTTGATTTTCAAAATATCTTTTCTAACTTCCTAACTCTTATCTTTTCAAAATTAATTTTCAAAAATTGTTTCAACTAACTAACTAACTTTTTGTTTGTTTCTTAACTTTTTCAAAACTACCTAACTAACTCTCTCTCTCTAATTTTCGAAAATATCTTCCCCCCTTTTCAAAATTTCTTTTTTATTTATTAATTATTTTAATTTTTCAATCTTAATTTTCGAAAATTACTAACATTTTTCAAAAACTATTTTTAAAAATCACTAACTCTTTTTCAAAAATTGCTTTCGAAAATTCACTCCCCCTCTCATCTTCTTCTATTTGTTTATTGATGTACTAACATCTTTTCTTCACATCACTCACTAAATTCGAACCCCCTCTTCCATCTGTGTTCGAATTTCCTCTTCTTCTCTTCTTCTACTCACACAGGGATCCCTATACTGTGGTATAAAGGATCTCTATTATTATTATTATTATTCTATGCCCTCTTCTTTGTCATATGAGCAGGAGCAAGGATAAGAACATTCTTGTGAAAGCAGATCCAGAGCCTGAAAGGACTCTGAAGAGAAAATTAAGAGAAGCTAAAATACAACAATCCAGAGATAACCTTTCAGAAATTTTCGAACAGGAAGAGGAGATGGCAGCCGAAAATAATAATAATGTTCATGATCATGTGGAGTCACAAAATAAACAAAAAATTGAAAACGGAACCAAAAACAGCAGAAGAAAAATCACACCCTGGAGGAAGCATCTGCCTGGCGTTCAACGCCAGAACAGAGCATGGTTCTGGCGCTGAACGCCCAAATGGGCAGCATCCTGGCGCTGAACGCCCAGAACAAGCATGGTTCTGGCGTTCAACGCCAGAAATGGCAACAAATGGGCGCTGAATGCCCAAAATGGCCACCAACCTGGCGCTGAACGCCCAGAGTTGTGTGCAAGGGCATTTTACATGCCTAATTTGGTGCAGGGATGTAAATGCCTTGACACCTCAGGATCTGTGGACCCCACAGGATCACCTCAGGATTTGTGAACCCCACAGGATCTCCACCTTACCTCCTCATAATCCTAGTTTTTTTTCCACATCTTCTTCTTCATCTATTCCTTCTTCTTTTGCTCGAGGGCGAGCAACATTCTAAGTTTGGTGTGGTAAAACAATTATGTAAAGGATCTATAGCTCAGTGGTAGAACATGTGGCTGCAAATCAAGAGATCCCTGAGATACCTCAGGAGATGCACCTCCCTCCACATAATTATTAGAAGCAACTGAGGATAGAAATCCCAAAAAAAAAAATCACTAGGAATCAAGCCGCAAAGGCAAGGAAGAGACATAGAAGAGCCCAAGAACATCATTGAAACGCCATCATCACTAAGGTGGATTCATTCCTTGCTCTTACTTTCTCTGTTTTTTGTTTTCTATGTTATGTGCTTATCTATGTTTGTGTCTTCATTACATGATCATTAGTAGTTAGTAACTATGTCTTAAAGTTATGAATGTCCTATGAATCCATCACCTCTCTTAAATGAAAAATGTTTTAATTCAAAAGAACAAGAAGTACATGAGTTTTGAATTTAACCTTGAACTTAGTTTAATTATATTGATGTGGTGACAATGCTTCTTGTTTTCTGAATGTATGATTGAACAGTGCATATGTCTTTTGAAGTTGTTGTTTAAGAATGTTAAATATGTTGGCTCTTGAAAGAATGATGACTAGGAGACATGTTATTTGATAATCTGAAAAATCATAAAAATGATTCTTGAAGCAAGAAAAAGCAGCAAAGAACAAAGCTTGCAGAAAAAAAAATAGGCGAAAAAAAAATATAGAAAGAAAAAGAAAAAGCAAGCAGAAAAAGCCAAAAGCTCTTAAAACCAAGAGGCAAGAGCAAAAAGCCAATAACCCTTAAAACCAAAAGGCAAGGGCAAATAAAAAGGATCCCAAGGCTTTGAGCATTAGTGGATAGGAGGGCCTAAAGGAATAAAATCCTGGTCTAAGCGGCAAAACCAAGCTGTCCCTAACCATGTGCTTGTGGCGTGTAGGTGTCAAGTGAAAACTTGAGACTGAGCGGTTAAAGTCAAGGTCCAAGGCAAAAAAAAAAAAAAAAAAAAAAAAAAGAGAGTGTGCTTAAGAACTCTGGACACCTCTAATTGGGGACTTTAGCAAAGCTGAGTCACAATCTGAAAAGGTTCACCCAATTATGTGTCTGTGGCATTTATGTATCTGGTGGTAATACTGGAAAACAAAGTGCTTAGGGCCACGGCCAAGACTCATAAAGAAGCTGTGTTCAAGAATCATCATACTGAACTAAGAGAGTCAATAACACTATTCGAAATCTGAAGTTCCTATAGATGCCAATCATTCTGAACCTCAATGGATAAAGTGAGATGCCAAAACTATTTAAGAGGCAAAAAGCTATAAGTCCCGCTCATATGATTGAAGCTCTGTTTCATTGATAGTTTGGAATTTATAGTATATTCTATTCTTTTTATCCTATTTTTTTTCAGTTGCATGGGGACAAGCAACAATTTAAGTTTGGTGTTGTGATGAGCGGATAATTTATACGCTTTTTGACATTGTTTTTAGTATGTTTTTAGTAGGATCTAGTTACTTTTAGGGATGTTTTTAATAGATTTTGTGTTAAATTCATATTTCTGGACTTTACTATGAGTTTGTGTGTTTTTTTGTGATTTCAGGTATTTTCTGGCTGAAATTGAGGGACTTGAGCAGAAATCAGATTCAGAGGTTGAAAAAGGACTGCTGATGCTGTTGGATTCTGACCTCCCTGCACTCAAAGTGGATTTTCTGGAGCTACAGAACATGAAATGGTGCGCTTCCAATTGCGTTGGAAAGTAGACATCCAGGGCTTTCCTGCAATATATAATAGTCCATACTTTGGCCAAGAATTGACGACGTAAACTGGCGTTCAACGCCAGCTTTCTACCCAAATCTGGCGTCCAGCGCCAGAAAAGGATCCAAAACCAGAGTTGAACGCCCAAACTGGCACAAAAACTGGCGTTCAACTCCACAAATGGCCTCTGCACGTGCAACACTTAAGCTCAGCCCAAACACACACCAAGTGGGCCCCGGAAGTGGATTTATACATCAATTACTTACTCATGTAAACCCTAGTAGCTAGTTTATTATAAATAGGACCTCTTACTATTGTATTAGGCATCTTTGGATTACCTTATGATCCTTTGATCACAATAGGGGGCTGGCCATCTCGGCCATGCCTGGACCTTCACTTATGTATTTTTAACGGTAGAGTTTCTACACTCCATAGATTAAGGTGTGGAGCTCTGCTGTTCCTCAAAGATTAATGCAAAGTACTACTGTTTTCTATTCAATTCATCTTATTTCGCTTCTAAGATATCCATTCGCACCCAAGAACGTGATGAAGGTGATGATTATGTGTGACGCTCATCACCATCTCCCCTATGAACGCGTGCCTGACAAACACTTATGTTCTACATGAATTAAGCTAGAATGAATATCTCTTAGATCTCCTAACCGGAATCTTCGTGGCGTAAGTTAGAATGATGGCGGCATTCAAGAGAATCCGGAAAGTCTAAACCTTGTCTGTGGTATTCCGAGTAGGATTCAATGACTGAATGACTGTGACGAGCTTCAAACTCGCGAGTGCTGGGTGTTAGTGACAAACGCAAAAGGAGGGTGAATCCTATTCCAACATGATCGAGAACCGACAGATGATTGGCCGTGCTGTGACAGAGCATGTGAGCATATCTTTCACTGAGAGGAGGGGATGTAGCCACTGACAACGGTGATGCCCTTGCATAAAGCCAGCCTTGGAAAGGAGTGAGACTGATTGGATAAAGATAGCAGGAAAAGCAGAGGTTCCGAGGAACGAGAAGCATCTCCATTCGTTTATCTGAAATTCCTACCAATGATTTACATAAGTATCTCTATCCCTATTTTACTATATAACATTCGAAAACACCATTATCACTTTATATCTGCCTGACTGAGATTTACAAGGTGACCATAGCTTGCTTCATACCAACAATCTCCGTGGGATTCGACCCTTACTCACGTAAGGTATTACTTGGACGACCCAGTGCACTTGCTGGTTAGTTGTATCGAACTTGTGACAATTATGAATTAAGATCAGAGCACCAAGCTTTGGAGCCATTACCAGGATTTGTTCGAGCTTGGAGATCACAATTTCGTGCACCATTAATCTTATCTCCTTGGACCTTGGGTGTGGTAGGATTCTCAACCCTAGTGTAATTTGTTGTTCTATGAGGTTTGGGTATTGAGATGTTATGTATGGGTATGATGATTGTGGCTTAGGTTGTGTATATGTGAATATTGGAGCTTGATTGGTGATTTTGGAAAGCTTGGAAGAGGGTTTTGTGTGATAAAATCTGTTCTTGGAGGTGTTGATACCTTGAGAGCTTGTGGACAAGTGGTTTGGAAGTGCTCCGGTTGAGCTTGGGAAATTGGCTAAGGTATGGTTTCGGTTTTCCGTATCTAATATGTAATGTGGTAGGAAATACTTAGGCTAGAGGCCCTAAGATAGGCATTGAATTGTTGGTGTTGTTGAATGGTTGAGATATATGATGTGTTCATATATGTGATTATGAATATTGATGCCTTGATTGTGTGATATATGAGAAATGCATGTTGTGATATATGCTTGATGGATGATTGAGGTTGAATTGATGGGTGGTACCATGTTGATGGTGAGTATGATGTTGATCATGTATAATGATGGTTGATTTGGAAATTGATATTATTGGAAATTGGGATGAGAAGGATGTATGACATGAGATTGTGTTTGTCCTTTAGCCATTAATTGAGAAGTGTTAAAATGGTTGGAGGTAGTTTTGAGAATTTTGGTAAAATGTCAATGTGTGAGTTGAGGATGGCTTGTTGTTGAATTTGGTACACTTTGATTGATTTCAAAGAAAAGGGATGAAATTGGCATGTTTTGATTGATTTTTAAAAGAGTTGAAAGTGGCTTGTTTTGAAAATGGCACTTTGTGGTTTTGAATGAAAATATGGTTTTTGGGCATACTTTGACGGGACATAACTTGGACTACGGATCTTTGATTTGTGCCAAATCTGTTTAGAAATGAAATTGGATCCGGGATGTCCATACCGTTCGAAGAACGGGTGAAAATGATTTAAAATGAGAGAGTTATGACCGTCGAAAGATTGGGGTTGAATCTGTGAATTCTGCAGCTTTTAACTTAGAAAATTTTTAGCAGAATGACCCCTCGCGCGTAGGCGCACTTGGCGCGTACGCGCCGTTCTTCGAGAAAGCATCATCAACGCGTGCGTGTGGTGTGCACGAGCGCGTCGATGCGTTGCATCGACTGCCCAGCCATTTTCCAGAGAGTTGTGCCAGAGTTGTGCCAGTTTTGTGCCTGGGGCACAATGTATTTGCGCGTATGCGTGGCTGACGCGTGCGCGTCGTTTGGCTAATTTTCAATCCGCGCGTTCGCGCGTATGACGCTTGCGCGTCGATGAGTTTTAAGGCCATCCACGCGTGCACGTGGAGTGCGCGTACGCGTGGCCCTGTTTTCATCCCAAAGTTGATTTTTGAGTTTTAAAAGCCAAATCTCATACTTCTAAGCCTCCGATCTCACCACTTATGTCTTAAATCATTATGATATGCCTAGCATGAGAAAAAGGGCTAGCGAATGTGGTAACTTGCGAGTGAAGCAAGGGAAAAATGAATGATCAATGAGGATCAAAGATGATTATGTGAGATGCGGAGGATGGCGGTGGAAGTGCTTGTTATGCCATGGGCCGAAGGGCCGTAATTGTTAATAAATTGGCTGGTTATGGATTTAACCGTGAGCCAGATGGCTAGATTATTGCCGTGTTACGGCGGAGCCATGATTATGGCTAAGTATAAATGCATATATGCTGTTGAATGAATTGTGAATGTTGCACTTTCACCATCGGAGATGAGGGTTTCCCTGGGTAGTAGCAGTGGCTAGCCACCACGTGCTCCAGGTTGAGACTCGAAGCTCTTTTGACCCTATGTCGTAAGTGTGGCTGGACACTGTGAAAGGCCCGGATAAGCTCGCCCCCATAAATATTCACCAGTGATGGTGATGGATAAATATTCACCAGTGAGGGTGATGGATATGGATCATGATTATGATCAAGTTTATGATGAGTATAACTCGAGTTGGGGATGCACGACAGAGGGACAGTCCAATGGTTAGCTACCAGGACTTGTCGGGTTGGCTCTATAACTGACAGATGATATCATCAGCCACTAGGGACAGGCATGCATCATAAGCATACTACATGAATTGTTTGAGATTGCCTATTTGACTGCATATTACTTGCTAATTGCCTAAATGTCTTATCTATTCCTATTTGTAAATCTCTTGTCTGATATAACTGTGTTTGCTATATTATACTTCTGCTGGTGGTTGGGAGGTCTAAAGGAATTGGAAAGGGAAGTATTAGTTAGACTGAAGAATCTTTAGTCAGTTGCCACTTACGGTTTAGCTTGTTTATAAGCTTTGATATTATCTGGAGGAAGTTCTAGGATTGCCTTCGGCTTTCCTCTATTATTATGTATTATATATGTGGAAGCTGTTACCGTGCTGGGGACCTCTGGTTCTCACCCATGCGGATTTTGTGGTTTTCAGATGCAGGACGCGAGGCTTCTCGTAGAGGCATGCTGGAGACTTCTGGACTAGCGAAGATCCTTTGTTCTCGGGACTCTGTTTTGGGTTATATATCTTGTTTAGATACTTTTATCTCCATTAAATAATACAAACTGTGATGACTCCTCTTATAGGAGGTTTTGGAGAATAAGTTTCTGTATTTGTGTCCCTTTGGGTTTTCCTTGGGGTTTTCCTTATTTTATTATATGTATATATTGCTATGCTCGGACCGGTTATCTTCGCAGCCGGATTTTGAGTCTTGATATTCCTGTTTTTGACACTCTTTTGTATATATGATCTCGCGATAGCTTATCCCGGTTCGTGACGTTTATCGATCGGAGTGTTGCGCTTTCGAGTTACGGTTTTTTTGTTTACCCCCTTTTTCTACAAAGGCTCCTAGTTATAATCAATCATTCATACTACTATACGTACTAAATTTTTGTTTTAGAGGTCGTAATACCTTGCCATCTCTGAATTATGACTTAAGTATAAGACTCTGTATGGTAGGGTGTTACAAGGTCTACTACTACAGTGTAAGTTTATTTTATAAAGTGTAATATTAATTGAAACAATTTTGACTCACATCTTTTCAATCTTGTAAACTAAATTTTCATTCTCTTCTTTTTTGTTCTCTTCATTGGGAGTTTAGGTCCTTTCGAATAAGCAAGTAAATTTCTGTTGTTATTTATTATTGAAAATTGAAATAATTTTGACTCACATTTTTCACCTACGACACTATTGTAACACCCAAACTATCAAAATGTCACGCTTTCGAATGCGCCACTCTGATAGCTCAGATATTACAACGACTCTTAAAATATTTAATACTAAAATATGAGCCTGTTTGAACTTAACACGTATTTTTCTAAACATACATCCATACTTTCAATACGAATTACAATACTTACAAATATATATATTAAGGGAAAGGTATCTGATAACATTTATAAAGTATTATTTTTTCGGATTTTTACTACAAATCTGCTCTATAAACTAAAGTTTTATAGTTAAAACTTTGAAGTAGCAGTGAGAACTGTTAATACGTTGGTCAGCCCAAATTGTAGTCCCGGTTGTAAGTCCTAACTAAGGCAGTGAATCCATTGGTTAACGAGGGTGGTCCCGTAACTCACAAAGTTCTAACCATAAAATGGCTAGTTTGTTGAGAACGATAAGTAGTTTAAATCTAGGAAAAAGTAATTCTTTAGTAATAAAAACAGATAATGATGAAGCATCCACCTCTGGAACTAAAAATGAATTAGAAATATCTAAGTTAGAAGAAAGTTTTCATAATTGAAATATACCTATAATAGATAAAGATAAAGTATATAAAAAGAGAAACTTATGGGAAGGAAAAAATTATGAAATTCATATGTTAGAATATTGTAAACCAGGAACAAGTAGTAATAAGATTATTACCATCTTAGAAGAAGATAAGTTGAAAGAACATAGCAGTAAAGGATATAACTTCATCCATATAGGATTAATACAAGTAGCCATAAAACCCAATTTTAGAATAGGAATTAATCTGCCTATATTATTAACCTTAAGAGATACCAGATTCCAAAATTTTAGTGACTCATTAATAGGAATATTAGAAAGTAACTGTCATGATGGACCAGTTTTTTTTAATTGTTACCCAAATTATGCCATGAATTTAAAAAATGAATACATATGGTAAGCCTTAAAATTGCAAGTAAGATCTGATGAGACAATTATAAATGAGAAATATGATCCATTCGAAATAATTTATAGAATATATTATAAAATTACTAAGGTTAATTATGAGTTTAAAGCATTAAGACAATCCTCAAAAGAAGAAACGATAATTATGCATGTAAATCTAAAAAGATCTAATATACAAATCCCTAGAAGATTAAGACATGAAGAATTAAAAAATAGAATGCCTGAAGAATGGGTAATACCTGATGGTATTAAAGAACCATAAATACAAAACACTAGGATAAGAGAAATAATAAGAGAAGGACCAGATATTAGAATTAGGATGTATAGATCCCAATCATTAAGAATTCCTGATAATGTTGAAACTATTAGTCATAGAAATTCTATAGATAACTTATCAATAGGAAATATGGATAATATTGTAGGAATTGACAACAGAAGGCCACATATAGGATTTTTCTATCTTTTTTGAACCACTCTTTTTCAATGGTTAATATTTTAATAGGATTGGGTTTTTCATAGTAAGGAAACTGTTCTTTCAAGGGTTGAGTGTTATAGAGATCTGATGGTTGCAATAATATGAATTTATTATTAGTAGTAATTAAAGAGCTCTTAGAAGGTGATGATGATGATGATGCTTTTACAACCTGTGACATAGTCATAAGTCTTAATGATAATGGTTTTGCTGGTATAGGAGTAATAGGTAATTTTGTTTCTTTTATTTGGTCAAAAGGTTGACCATAATCTTCACTGGAGGCGGGTTTTTGATCCATTCTTTCCTTGCAAAAATTCTCTAGTAAGAAAGTCAGGAAGTGAATTTAGTTCTCCTTTTATATGTTCAATAGTAAAATCAAAACATGATAGAATAGCTTGCCATCTTGCAAATATTTGTTTTGAAACCAGATTTTTGACATCATTTTCTAAAACATTTGGGGCTGCTTTACAATCAGTTCTTATTAAGAATGTTTTATTAAATAAATCTTCTTGAAATTTTGAAACACATAATACTATGGCAAGTATTTCTTTTTTGACTGTTGGGTAATTCTTTTGAGCTTGGTTCCAAATTCGTGAATGATATTTTACTATTTGTTCTTTTGAGCTATTAGGAGGTATTTGTTTAAGAATTCCTCCATATCCTAATTCTGATACATCTGTTTCTACAATTAATTTAGTCGATGGATCTAGTATACTTATACAAGGTATTTTTTTTATTGCATTTTTTATCTTTATTATTATAGAAGTCATTTCTTTTGTCCATGGAGGTGGATTTTTCCTTAATCCTTATAAAGAGGCTCGCATGTGACTCTTATTCCAGGTAGGAATTCTGCTACATAATTTAAACATCCCAAAAATCTTTGGAGTTGTTTTTTGTCAGTTATTTCATTTGAAAATTTATTTGCAAATTCAATAGCTCTTTTAATAGGTACTATAGTTCCTTGATAAATTTCATATCCTAAAAACCTTACTTTAGTTGTAAAAATTTTCATTTTCTTTTCTGATAAAACTAATCCTTATTCTTTTATAATATCCATAAATTTTTCTAGATGATATATATGCTGCTTTATTCCTTTTGAGTATACTAATACGTCATCAAGATATACTATAGTAAATTCTATATGCGGGTAAAATATATTATTCATTATTTCTTGGAATTCGCTTGGAGCATTTTTTAATCCTTGAGGCATTACATTCCATTCATAATGTCCAAAGTGTACTATAAAAGCTGTTTTATATCTATCTTCTTCTTTTACTGCAATTTGATAATATCCTGATTTTAAATCAAATTTTGAAAAGATATTTTCTTTATTTAATCTTTTAATTAAATCACTTTTATTTGGTAAGGGATACCTAATCCATTTTAATACCTTATTTAGAGGTTTATAATTGATAACTAACCTTGGAGCACCTCTTTCTATTTCAAATGCTTTCATCACATAGAAGTCTGTACAACTCCAGGGTGATTTCGAAGGTCTTATTAGACACTTATCCAGATATTCTTGTATTTCCTTTTTACAACATTCTAGATACTCTTTGTTCATATGTATTGGTTTTACCTTTGTTGGTATATTTTTTTCATTAAACCCATCTTCATATGGTAAAGATATTTCATGTAATTTTCTATGCTGAAAAGTTGTGGGGTTTAGACTACATAATTCTTTCTTAATTTTTTCTTCAGTTGCTTTTATTTTATCGTGTATTTCTGGAGTTTGTAATTGTTCTTCTATTCTTTTATGTGTAACTTCCTGGTTTAAATAGTTAATTTTTCTTGTCTTCCTTTCTATAATATTAATTTGGAGTGGTAGATGTTGTAAAATTTTCTCTTATTAACTTGTTTTGCTTCTGTTTTCATAACACTAACTTGTGTAGATAGGTGTTGTAACATATTGAGCTCATGTTGCTTTGGTCTAGTGAGAAATTCAAAATAAACAGGATGATTGGGGATTCTTGTACAAGTTATTCCGTTGATGTTGACATTAAAGGGATATAATAATAAAGTAAAATGATTTCCTAATATAACTTGATGAGATATATTTCTTGCCAAAAAGAATGTAGTGGCAAAACATACTCTATTTTTACAAATTTTTACTTTAGATAACTTATAGTCTATAGTCATTTTATCATTTTTTTTTCCATTAGGACTCTTTCTGTAGTTTTTTCATAATATTTTGTAGGTATTAATCCTTCTTGTATACAATTGACATCAGCTTCTGAATCTACCATAGCTATAAAATCAAATTTTTCTTCTCCCACTATTAAGGTTATCGTAGTGAACCACTTTTGGTTTACTAATAAAGTTATTATATTTATGTAATTTTCTGTACCCAGGTTAATATAATTCTCAGGAATTGTTATGTTACTAACATTATTTTTCAAAGTTTGTTCTTGGATTTTTATTAAATTTTCTCCTTCTATTTTTAGTAATCTATAGTCCATATTGATATTTTGTTGCTTTAATTATGAAACTTCTCTTTTTAACTTTTTTATCTCTTCTTTGAGAGAATTAAGGGAAACTTCTTCTTGTGGGTTTTTAAAACGATTATAAATTTCCTTTATTTCTATTGGTCTTATTTCTTGCTTACTTTCTTCTTCTTTTTTAACTAATTCAGCTAATTGTCTTATGAACTCATCTCTTATGGAGTATCTTCTAACTTGTCTATTATTTTGACCAGGTAGATGTTTGTTCTCTAGTTAAAACATTTACAGTTTTTTCACAATTTCTACAGTTACATAATCCTATGCCTAAACAATTATTTTGTTCTTCTTTTCCACTATTTTCTTTTGAGCTTTCTTCTTCTGACATAAGGTCTAATTGTTGTATAAAATAGTCTTCAGTTTTAGAAGAATCCTCATAAATTGATTCTTCTTCTGATTCTGAATTGATTAATATGGCTGTCAGAGCATGTTTAATCTCTTTATTTTCTATTTTATTTATTTTCTGTTTTGTCGTACACTTATTAGCATAATGTCCTTGTTTTTTACATTTCCAACATGTTACTTGTTTTTTCTTATTAGAAGGATTTAGGTTTTCCTTTAGGAGTTTTATGAAATTTTTTATAATATTTCTGTTCATAATAAAAGGGTTTGTCTATATTATATTTAGGTTTTTTATAAAATTTTTTCTTTTTAATTTTATGCTGTCTACTAGATGCTTTTTCAGGAGTTATTCCATATTGATAACAGAAAGTGCCAAGCTCTCTTTTTCCCCTGATACTTTCTTGTTTTATTTTCTGTTGTATCTTGGTATCTGTGCATACTTCTATACATGTTTGTATTATTATATTATGCAATTGTCCAAAGGTTAATGAGCTATAGGGAATCTGGGTCCCAAACTGTGTTTGTAATTTTTGTAATACTTTTTCAGAGAATAATTTTGGTAAGGCTACTATGTACGAATCTTTCTTTCCAAAAAGGTGCATGTGCATCATCTCTTATCATAACTTTTGATATAAAAACATCTTTATACCATCTATAATCAGACATGGTTAGACATCTTAAGTTCATTAATTGAGTTCCTATCCTATCTTTAAAAGTACTGGGATCTACTATAAAATTTTTAATAATAGTATATATTAATGTGGATGTAGCGTCTAGTGACTGATCTTCTTGTTTAATACTATTAATAATTAATTCTTTTTCTTGGATGCTGAGAAAATTATCCCACCAACCTTTTAATTGCCCTGTAAATCCTTGGGTTATCATAATTGATGATTCTTTATCGAAGGTTTTTCTCATTTTATAAGCAGTTGCAGCCATAGTTGTAACACCTTAGCTACCAAAGTTAACGCTTCCGGCTGCGCCACTTTGATAGCTCGGACATTACGACGACTTTTATACTATTTAATACTAAAATATGAGCCTGTTTAAAACTTTAAACCGCAATACCGCTCCCAAAGATACTTTCGTTCGATAACATACATCCATAGATACCATACAACTTACAAAAACTCATAAAGAGTACATACATATATACACTTATATACATAGATAATATTATAAGCATTATCCAATACAATTCCTATCCCTCTTACAGAACATATCAAGATAAAGGCGAGGGTACAAAATATACTAAAGCAATACAGAGCATTTCAACAACAACTAAATAAACTCTTCGTGACTTCTGCGCCCATATCCTGAAAGGGGAAAAATGTAGGGGGGTGAGAACATCATCCTCGAAAGGGTTCTCAGTAGAGGGTTTTTGGGAATTACTGTAATAGGATACGTGAAGATAACCGCACCAGTGATTCATAACCGTCTTATGCCTCTTTTCAAAAACAACGGTTTACAATGAAAGTAAAGTCGGAAATCTTTTCGGAAAGAAGAACCGTTCAATTCTCAAAAACTCAAAAGCGTTTCAAAACGGTTTATCTATGCGGAACCAAAATAGCCTTTCATAATTTTATTCCAAACCAGAAACACAAAACCGAAATCAACCGTCAGTTCATCTCTTTCCAACCACGGCCCTAGGGCCAAACAATCCAATCACCACAATCCAACAGAGTCCCAGATGCAAACACAGATAGGAAGTTCAAGCACAAACAAACAGTTATTACAAGTAGAACAGTTAGCAATTAATCACATAGGCAAACCAAGTATAATATGCACACCCAACCAATGTCACACAAATGCATATGATGCATGCCTGTCCCTAGTGGCTGATGATATCATCTGTCGGTTATAGAGCCAACCCGACAAGTCCTGGTAGCTAACCATTGGACTGTCCCTCTGTCGTGCATCCCCAACTCGAGTTATACTCATCATAAACTTGATCATAATCATGATCCATATCCATCACCCTCACTGGTGAATATCTATCCATCACCATCACTGGTGAATATTTATGGGGGCGAGCTCATCCGGGCCTTTCACAGTGCCCGGCCACACTTACGACATTGGGTTAACAGAGCTTCGAGTCTCAACCTAGAGCACATGGTGGCTAGCCATTGCTACTACCCAGGGAAACCCTCATCTCCAATAGTGGAAGTGCAAAAATCACAATTATCAATAATTCAGCATATATATGCATTCATTCTCATCCATGGATCAACATCCATCTCAGCCATCCGGCTTACGGTTCAGTCCAGAACCAGCCAATATTGATAATCACACATAGCCATTCCGGCTCACGGTTCAATCCAGAACCAGTCAATATTCATAATCATACATAGCCATTCCGGCTCATAATAAAACAGCACTTCCACATTCAAAATCATCAAATTCATGAAACCGGCGTTTAAGCCATAAATCACTTTTTCTCAAATCGTTTCACTTTGAAATCAAGTTTCAACTTTTCAACCTTGGCTTTAGAAATCTCGTTTCTCAAATCATCTCAGGCTCATAAGCCAAATTTACTCAAGGTGAGTTCCCTTTTTAAAACAAAGCCACTCTCAGCATTCTCTTTCCAAAACTTCCAAAACCATGGCAAGTTAAGGATTTATTTCAAAGTATTCAAAATCACCCATACAACAATGGGATTTCATAACAAAAGTTTCTCGGCAGAGTCCCAAGTCTTTAGGGGAGAATAACATAACTCATTTCGGCAAATTCATTTAAAATCATTAAAACATTGGCTTTCTGATTTGAGTAAGCAAATAGGATCTAAGCCAAACCGAGTCATGTAATCATTTACTTCTTTCAAAGCCATTTCCTTTACTTAGGCAAAACCAACTTCAACCCCCATGATAAATTCTAGAACGTTTCAACTGTTCAAAATTGTTTTAGTCTTGCAAGAATTCAGAATTCAAAGAGTACTTAAAACCTTTCTCAAAACATTTCAAAATGAAACTTGTCAATAGACATTCAGGTTCTTTCAAAGCCATTGAAACTTCTTTAATTGAAACTCCCAAGTCAAATTCAAAGGCATAAACCCTTTTCACATCCAAACAGATTTAAAACACAAGTTTCATCTAAATAACCTTCTCCTGAAAGAGATACAATGCCTTTCTTAAGAAGCAAGACTAAATCACAATTTCCTCTAAATTAATTCATTTCGAAAGCATGAATCATCCTTTTCTCGATAATTCAAATAAAATAGTACAAGTCCTTAACTCATCATTTTCCAGACAACATTTCAATAAAGACTCAGATTTTATAGAAATTTCGGCAGCACCTCCCCTAAAACTTGGACTTTTGCCACCCGGTTCGGGTCCCAACTAAACCGTTTCTCATTCCTTTTCAACAGCTCAAAACCAGAAATCAATTCAAAAGCAAGCTAAATCCAACAATCGCCTCAATGGCATACCTCAAGGAAACCATTTCAAAAATCAACTCAATATCAACCGATTTAACTCATTTATAAAGCTTTAAAGAATCGGTTCAGCAATAAATCATTTATCAAAACTAGAGCAATTAAAGCAACCCAGGCTGAATTTCAAGAGCATTCTATCTTTCACATCATCAAAATAATTGACTCAATTCAAACCAATCCTCAACGGATTAAACTCATTTCAAATATTTAAAGAATCAACTTCAAACATTACATTTCACAAGCCACACAACAATTCAGCCAAGCCAACATCCATAATCATTCAAGTCAATCAAATAATACATAAGGCAGATACAATCACTAATTACACCATATCTCACATCAGTATCCATATGTAATAATTCCAATAATAAACTGTAGTTTTCGGAAAGCGCCCCTACCTCAAAACGCAATTCCATAACTCAAACGCGTCACCGAGTCCTTTCCGCCTCGACCCAAAATCAACAATCAAAATCCAGGCTACCAAAACCTCAGCTCCAAACCGTTTTCTCAGCAACCACAACGACTCTAATCACAATATATAATAACCGAGATTAACTCTCATAACAACAAATGCTACAACTCCTCAACGTATAATAGAGCAGTAACTAGAAGGCTTTCAGATCGAAATGCTTACCGAACCGAAGGAGGAACGGCTGAACTGAAACAGTGGCGGCTTCCGAATCGGTTCGGCGGCGACCACCTCAAGCGGCAGCAGCGACGACTTCCGATCACGATAACCGTGACTGCACAACAACGTCATGACCATAAGACCCAGGAACAGGAAGGAATGAGAACCAACTGCAAAGACCCTTACCGGTGGTGGTTTCAGCGGCCAAGGCAGTTTTTCTCCGGCGGCCAGAACTCCAGTGACGCTGCAGTAGTGACGTTTTCCGGCGGCAGAGGCTTACCAACGCACCCCATGAGCAGCGACAAGGTTCCTAACAGCAGCTGGGCTTCACGGCAGCGGAGTAAGCTCGATTGGCAACGGCGCGGCTGGAGGTCACAGCGCGTACGGCGGCGACACGGAAGGACTCCGACGCGGTGGTTGGATCTCAGCTCGGCCTCAGATCCATTCTCTCCTTCGCGCGTTTCTGCTCCGGCGGTGGGGTGAACGCCGACGACACGGGTTCCACGGCGAGGAGCGACCGCGGCCACATAAGCCCCACGAAGACGGCGGCGAGTTGGATGCGGTTCTGGGCAGCGCAGCAGCTTCTCCTTCCCCGGCGTTCTCCCTGGACGATTGTGGCGGTGCGACCCTCTCCCACTCTTGTCTGTTCCTCTTTCTCTCACCCTCCCCGGTGTAACACGGCGGCGCGGCGGCAGTGACGCCCGCCGGCGCCGTCCTTCCCTTCTCTTCGTTCGGCAGTCCGCATCCCAGCTTCCCCCTCTCTCCATTTCTGTTTTCCTTCTTCTATGGAAAAGAAAAGGAAACCGTGTGTGCTGTCCGTGGGTGAAAGGGAAAACAGGGTAAGGGTTCGGCTGCTGGGATGAAGGGTTTAGGGTTTCATTTTTTTTGAAAACTAGGGTTAGGGGTATTTTAGTAATTTCAAATAAAAATAGGGATATTATAATAATTAGAAATAAATTCTAATCCATTAATAATAATGTATAAAAATACTATTTGCTCATCAATTTCATAAATTATTTTCAATAAAATGTCCAAATCAAATAATTAGGAGTAATATAATTAAATCCCTTATTTTCCAAAGTAGCAGAATTAATATTGAAAATATTACTTATTTAATTCAAATCATATAGAAATCCTTATTATTTCACAACTACCAACTTTATACTCTGAATATAGAAAATAATCCAATAATTACAAAATTAGATAATAATCGTAACTTATCTCAAGTTCAATAAATCAAAACTTGCCTTAATTATCTTTAATAAAATAATTTCTGAAATTAAGGCTATAAATAACTATATGATTTGAGACTTGATCATAAAAAGACTTTTCAAAGATTCTGGGTCTTACAATAGTCATATTACACATTTGATCTAAGATGGTTTGCTCCCTTAATCCATCTATATTCCATTCTACTGAGTCTGATCCTGTGAAGCTATTTTGCACTAATTGTGTTCTCTCTTCTAGGCCTACATCTACTGGTGATGGTCTGGAATAATAATTTCTTGTTTTAGGATAATCTCTTTTATGGGATATTTTATTTAGTTCTAATTCTTCTTCCTTTTGCAATGTATTAATTGTCAATTTTCCTAGACTAATACTTCTAAGTTTTTCTTTTAGTTCTTCAACTTCTGCTTCTACTTTAAATTTTAAGCTAATATTATCTAAACTTTACAACTTATATATAGGTTTTTCTATGGGTTTTTCTACCTTAATGACTTTTTCCATATTTTCTATTCTTCCTAATTGATTTTTCATTATATCTAACATGGTATTAGTAAAGTTTAATTGTTGATGTAATTTCTTAATATTTCTTTTTTCTATATTTCGTTCTACATTGCTATCTTTATAGGGTGTTGCTTCAATTTCTAGGTCTTTTTCAATTGGTATTTTGATAGTTTCTTTAGGAGGATATTCAGATTCTATTACTGATCCTGAGCTTGTTTTCCAAACAATAGTTGGCTTTGTTAAAGGACATAATTTCTTATCGGTTTTAGAGTAATAATTAACATACCAATCAAAGAAGTGTAAACTAATTCTATTTTCTTTCATAAAATCATAGAATAGTTCTCTTAGTCTAATAACTTCATTTTCTGAATGGTTGGTAAAATACCAATCTCTTAGTGGTTTATTATAATCAGCATTAAAATCTTGTCTTATCCATTCTTTATCAATCTCAAATGGTTCTTCCTTAATAATTACTGATAAGACTTGTGATTCCATTGGATCAAATTCTGAAGGTAATTTGTATACAGCAGTGGCTATATTTGGCCTTCTGTTGTCAATTCCTACAATATTATCCATATTTCCTATTGATGAGTTATCTATAGAATTTCTATGACTAATAGTTTCAACATTATCAGAAATTCTTAATGATTGGGATCTATTCATTCTAATTCTAATATCTGGTCCTTCTCTTATTATTTCTCTTATCCTAGTGTTTTGTATTTGTGGTTCTTCAATACCATCAGGTATTACCCATTCTTCAGGCATTCTACTTTTTAATTCTTCATGTCTTAATCTTCTAGGGGTTTGTATATTAGATCTTTTTAGATTTGCATGCATAATTATCGTTTCTTCTTTTGAGGATTGTCTTAATGCTTTAAAGTCATAATTAACCTTAGTAATTTTATAATATATTCTATAGATTATTTTGAATGGATCATATTTCTCATTTATAATTGTCTCATCAGATCTTACTTGCAATTTTAAAGCTTGCCATGTGTATTCATTTTTTAAATTCATGGCATAATTTGGGTAACAATTAAAAAAACTGGTCCATCATGACAGTTACTTTCTAATATTCCTATTAATGAGTCACTAAAATTTTGGAATCTGGTATCTCTTAAGGTTAATAATATAGGCAGATTAATTCCTATTCTAAAATTAGGTTTTATGGCTACTTGTATTAATCTTATATGGATGAAGTTATATCCTTTACTGCTATGTTCTTTCAACTTATCTTCTTCTAAGATGGTAATAATCTTATTACTACTTGTTCCTGGTTTATAATATTCTAACATATGAATTTCATAATTTCTTCCTTCCCATAAGTTTCTCTTTTTATATACTTTATCTTTATCTATTATAGGTATATTCCAATTATGAAAACTTTCTTCTAACTTAGCTATTTCTAATTCATTTTTAGTTTCAGAGGTGGATGCTTCATCATTATCTGTTTTTATTACTAAAGAATTATTTTTTCCTAGATTTAAACTACTCATCGTTCTCAACAAACTAGCCATTTTATGGTTAGAACTTTGTAAGTTACGGGACCACCCTCGTTAACCAACGGATTCACTGCCTTAGTTAGGACTTACAACCGGGACTATGATCTGGGCTGATCAACGTATTAATAGTTCTCACTGCTACTTCAAAGTTTTAACTATAAAACCATAGTTTATAGAGCAGATTTGTAGTAAAAATCCAAAAAAATAATACTTTATAAATGTTATCAGATATATATATATATATATATATAGTTTAACAAGAATTACATAATCAAGATCCTATCCCTCTTAAACAAACTTGTAAAGATAAAGGCGAGGGAAAAAGTAACTAATACAATACGAAACATCTTTTAAACAGAAGAGGAATATATAAGTTCTTCCGAACCTCGTTGTCCATAACCTGGAAAAGAGAAGACCTATAGGGGAGTGAGAACGTCGTCCTCACTGGTTCTCACTATAGGGTTAGAGAATTATTATAATAGGATAAGTGAAAATAAAACTCTTTTTAAAGTACAGTGATTAATATCCGCCTTATGTATCCTTTCAAAACTAAAAACATGCATTCAAATATCTAAAATCCTTATTAAAAGAGAAAACTGTCAACTCTTCAAAAATCCCAAAACCTTTTTAAAAGTTTCTCCTAGACAGCATGAAGGACCAAGTTGTCCCAAGCATAAGTTCATTAAGTCTATACTGAACCAGTTTAGTTTTTCATACTTTCCTAAACCAAAAAAATACAAACCAAACACGGCCTTCGGCCCATCTCATAATCAACCATGGCCCTAGGCGCAAACAATCCAAACAACAGCCAATCCACTGCAATCCAACCAATTTTTCAGTCACAAACACAAGTAAGAAGATTCAAACACAATCAAGCAGTTAGATCAAGTAGAACAATTAACAGTTAAATACAATTAATCACATAGGCAAACCAAGTACAATATGCACACCCAAGTACAATATGCACACCCAAAAAATGTCACATAGATGCATATGATGAATGCCTATCCTAGTGGCTGATGAGTCTCATCTGTCGGTTATAAAGCCAACCCGACAAGTCCTGGTAGCTAACCATTGGACTGTCCCTCTGTCGTGCATCCGCAACTCGAGTTATTCACAATCATAATCATAATCACACAACACCCACACTGGTTTTTATCCACGGGGGCGAGCTCATCCGGAACTTTCACAGTGTCTGGCCACACTTACGACATAGGGTCAGTAGAGTATCGAGTCTCAACCCGGAGCACGTGGTGGCTAGCCACTGCTTTCACCCAAGAAAACTCGTATCTCAGATAATTGAAAGTGCAACAATCACTTTATCAAATCAATAATCATCCATATTCATATTCACCCATAATTTAATATCAATACAGCCATCCGGCTCATAGCATAATCCACAACTAGCCATAATTCATTATCATGTACTGCCATCTGGCTCATAACATAATAGCACTTTCACCATCCAACATCATCAAACTCATAAAGACATCACTCAAGTCATAAATCACTTTTTCTCAAATCTCTTTACTTTGAAATCAAAAATCAATTCCTTCCAGCCTTAACTTTAAACTCCCCATTTCTCAAATCATTATAGGCTCACAAGCCACTTTTCTTCAAACGTAAATTTCTCTTTTTAAAATAAAGTCACCTTCCTCAACATCTTTCCATAACTTTTCAAAAACCACACCAAATCAAAAGTCTTTTCTGAGAGATTCAAAATCATTCATCCTAAAACAGGATTTGGTGACAAAAGTTCCTCAGCAGAGTCTCAAGTCTTTAGGGGAGAATAACATAATTTGTTTCATCAAATTCGTTTAAAATCTTTAAAACCTTGGATTCCTGATTTGAGTAATAAAAATAGAATCTAAGTCAAACCGAGTTGTGTAATCAATTACTCCGAACACATTTTCAAAACTATTTCTTTTACTTAAACAAAACCAACTCCAATCCCATGATTAAATATAAAGCGTTTCAAACTGCTCAAAGATTTTTTTAGTCTTGAAAAACTCAGAATTCAAAGAGTGCTTTAAAATTTTCCTAAAACATTGTAAAATTAGACTTGTCAATAAACTTTCACGTTCTTTCAAAGTTATTGAAACTCCTCCAATTGAAACCCTCAAGTCAAATTCAAAGACAAACCCTTTTTACATTTAAAACAACCTTATAACATAAGTTCCTTCAAAATAACTTGCTCCCAAAGGAGATATAATACTTTTCTTAAGAAACAAGACTAAATCATAGTTTCCTTTTTTAATAATTCATTTCAAAAGCATAAGTCATCCCTTTCTTAAATAATCCAAGTAAAATAGTAGAAGTCTTTAACTCATAATTTATCAAATAATATTTCAATAAAGTCTCAGATTTTATAGGAATTTCGGCAGACCTCCCCTAAAACTTGGACTCTGCCACCCTTTCCGGGTCCCAACCAAATCATTCCGCAACCCTCCTCAACGGGTTCAAAACCAAATTAGTTCAAAATCAAGTTGTTTCCAAAAGTGTATCATTTTTAGATTTCAAAATACCAATTCAAACTCAAATCAAGTTTCAACAGCATAAACTCAATTTCAAAGCTTTTACAAAATAACTTTAAAGAAGCATTTCCAGAACAGTCCGTTTCACAAAACTGAACAATAATTCAGCCAAACAAGCATTCATATTCATCTAAGACAACCAACAATACATAAGACTTATACAATCACTCAAAGATACATTTTCTCACATCAATATCCATATATAATAATTTCAATTCATAAAGTGTAGTTTTTTAAAAAGGCCCCTACCTCGATAAGTCGAAACCATAACCCAAACGCCTCACAAAAATACTTTCGTCTCGACCCAAATCGACGGCAACCAAAACCTCAACTTCGCTTGCTCTCTCAATAGCATAACAGCCTCAAACGTCAGATGCAAACTCGGTTTCTAATTCCTAAGACCATCAACATTGCAAATACTTTAATACACGTAATATAATGCTAACGCAGGGTCTCCAAAACAAAAATACTTACTGTAATGACAAAACGAAGCAGCAGCGGTCTCTGAATCGGTTTGGCGGCAACCCCAGCAACCACCGCAAGCGGCAGTGGCGACTAGACGCCGGCGACGGCAACTGAAACTAACATGCAATGATTGTAACACTTTCAGAAACTCAAAAGAAATGAAACCCAATACTTAAAACCTTACCAGTAGTGTTTTTCCGGCAACGGCAGTGGGTCTCGAGCTGCAAAAGTGGCGGTGGCTGGGCACGGGTCTCCCCTCTCTCTCCTCTGCTCCCTGCTCTCTCTCTCTCTCTCTCTCTCTCTCTCTCTGTGTGTGTGTGTGTGTGTGTGTGTGTACGCGCGCGCGACCCGACGGCTTCCCTCTCGACGGCAACCCCAACGCGATGGTGCCTTCTCACCAGCAGCTAACCCTCGGTGGCGTCAAAGGCGAGGCGGCTGAGCTTGTCAACGACGGCGGCGCAGTGGCAGCTTCTTCCTCTCCTGTGTGCGCCACCCTCTTTCGTCAGTCTCTCTTTTTGTGAACTTCAAGGATAATGGCAACATCGTGAGGATGAACGTTGACGGTGAATAGTAGCGGCAGCCTCCTGGACGACGGCGGCGGCGCAAGAAGTAGGACGTAGTGGCAGCGGTGGTCCGCGATGATGGCGCGAGCTCCTCCCTCCTCCATTGGCGCTCTCCTCCCTCGAATCTCCCTTCCCCGTTTCCCTATGCCTTTCTTTGTTTCTTTGTTTCTTTCTTTCTTTTCCTTTTGTTTCTACATGTGTGTGTCTAGGATAGTGGGGGCTGCGGCTGCTGCTTGAATTAGAGGAGTTAGGGTTCAATTTGGTTAGAGTAGGGTTTGTTTTGGGTAAAATTAGGTATAAGGGTGTTCTTGGTAATTTTAATAAAAATTAGGGGTTATAGAGAATTAATTTGAAATCTAATTTAATCCTTAAAACTAGTTAAAAATATTATTTGTTGTATATATCAAAATATTAATTAATCTCAATCAAATGCTCTAATTGAAAATATAATACAATATAATTAATTTTCTTTATTAACAAAAACCTAAAGTATTTATTTATACAAAGAATATCATATAAAAATCTTATTATTTTACAACTACTAATTTTATAATTTAAATATAGAAAATAGTTCAATAATTGTAAAAGTAGATAAAATTCTAATTTAAATAGCCAAATATAATTTTTTTTTGAATTTCCAAGACTTTAAATTGCAAATAGGTAGATAATTCAAAATTATAGTGTTTGGATAAAAACCTTAATTTATTTCAAATCCAATTAATCAAAACTACCTTTAATTATCTTCAATAAAATAATTTATGAACTTAAAACTATAAACAAATATATATAATTTAAAATTAGTTCATAATAACATTTTAAAAGTTCTGGGTCTTACATTCCACCCACCTTATAAAACTTTTCGTCCTCGAAAATTAAAGGAATACATAAGGTAATACAAAGAATCAGTACTCTGCTTTCTAAATGCTTTTAAATAAGTAAGAAAGTTTAGCATATATATATGTGTGTGTGTGTGTGTGTGTGTGTGTGTGTGTGTGTGTGTAAAATACTGAATAGCTATAAGATTTAGATATAAGGATAGAGCATGGTGTAAGGCAGAAGATACCAGAAGGCTCAATGCAAAAGGTTATATGGTTTTCAAGACTTTACCAAAATTGAAAAAACACAATAGAGGGCAAGTTTCACAAGATAGACATTCAAAAAGTAAAGTGGTAATTAAAGTGGTAAGTTGAGGATGAAGGATTCCCTCTCTTATTGCGGAGAAAAATTTTAAGGTTGAGGATTCCCTCTCTTGTTGCATCGGGGATTGGATAGAAGGTTGAGGATTCTCTTCGGTTCAATTTCCAACTGTGGTTAGGATGGTGGTTTCAATTTTGATTGTGATTATGATTGAAAAGTGTGGCGAGAACTATATCCCAAAAGTGTGGCGGGCACTATATTTCTGATAGCACATTTTTCTCTGGTTGCAAGGTGAAAACGCACGTTCTTTTGTATGTAGAAAGACACACTCCTTCATAATTCCTCCAAGAGAAGGGGAAAAGACACTCTCATTCATTTATATTCCTTCTGAAGATGCACAACCGAGAGATCATGTTCGAGTTCACTACCGGATGTGTCGAATCTAGTAGATTAACCGACAAGTGAGCTCACAGCCAATAGGACAAGCATATATCATGTGTATTTGTTTGCTATTGTTTGAGTGTGCATAAGTATTTTGGTTTGTCCAATTGAATTTCTGTTAATTGTTAAATGTACTATTTGTTGTGATTGCTCTTTAGTTGTATTTGTTTTGTACTTCTGATTTTTTGTGTATGGTTTCACAATTGAGACTTGAGACTTGAAATTAATGGTGATTATGACTATGTAAATGAATGAGATCGTTGGTAATTCAAAGTATGTTAAAATTAGCAATTAACTCCGTATTGATTTTTTTGTGATTAAAATTACCGAACTGAATACTGAACCGAGTAATTGGATATTGGGAGTAAAGATGAGATTATATTGGAAATGATTGAGGTTAGAGGTAATTGATAACACTGAGACTTTAGCAAATTGATCCAGTTGGGATTAGCTAAAATCCTGGACTTGAATTTCTGTGAAGTTGAAGAATTAGGATTGCCTAGTGGGTTCATATCTCTTTATATAGTCTTTATTTGGAACTATTACTCTACTGGGAACCTTCGAATTCTCACCCATCGTGATTTTTCTATTTTTCAAATACAGGGCGTGATGCACCTTGTTGAGTGTGTGGGATTCTGTTTGGCGAAATGAAGGAGATTCTTTTGAAGTTCACTTTTATTTATTTAGAGTTTTTTCTACTTTTGAAATCTTTTTTGTATATTCCTATTAGAAGTTTTTATTTGGAAAAACAGGAACATTCTGGTGTAATATTCTAGCCGACTTTTTCTTCACGGCTCGAGACTAATAATTATTAAATATCTTATTTTAGAACTTACATACCTATATATGTAAACCTGTTTTGCTTTTGTATACGATGTTCACTTGCATTAACATGATTTGAGTGTGATTAACGGCTGTCAATTGTTTAAAAAAAATTTTCACAGGCTCCTAGTGATATTATTATTCTTCAAATATTATATATGTATCTTTCTTTTAGGTATCATAATGCCTCGCCACCTTTAATTTACGATTTAATTGTAAAGCTGTGTGTGGTAGGGTATTACAGAAAGCTTGAAGAGTGAAAAAAACATGCTTTTCTATGGTTATTCTTATCTGAAGTTTTGTAATAGGTTTTATTATCATTGTAAAATACTAAAATAAGTATATGTATAATTATGTTCAATGTAAATGCTAATACTTAGAACTCAAATATTATATGCAATTACATTCAGGGACAGATCCAAGGAGGGGCAAGCATAGGCTTTGCCCCGTCTTTTTTTGAACAAAAATAAATAATTTTAAGTATATAAAGTTATTATATACTATATAATTTTATTTTTTATTTAAAAATAGAAGAGTAAATAATTGTCTTATATAAATAATTAAATTATTAAACTCAAAAATAAATAATAATCCTTAAATTGAAAAAAATATTATTGTCAATTAATTTTGGATTAAATAAATTTTTAAATCTTTTAAAATTTAAACTTTTTGTTTTTGAATATTTTTTCTCTTAATTTTTACACCTATTATCATATAAAAATACTTTAATATTTATAATAACTAAAACAATCTTTATATATTATTGTACATACATAAAAATAAATTATTTTAAAATTTATGTATTTTTCTCATGATATAAAAATTTTAACATATTAAGTAAATTCATTTAAATGATTATATTTTTTATATTTTATACACGAATATATTTTAATTACATATAACAAAATTATTAGAACAACTTATTTATATTATTTTATAGTATTTTTTATGATATGAAACATAAAAATATAATTTATTGTCACAATAATACTCAATAAAATAAACTAATTAAAAAAATAGATAATTTTTATATTTTATCGAATCCAAAATAAAAAATAAAATTTATAAGAATTAAGATAATTTTTTAATATAACAAGCACTTATTAGTATTTTTAATTTAAAAATATTAATCATGATTATATATTACTAAATATATAATATTATATTTGATTATACAATATTCTAATTTTTGGTCCCACTTCTACTGAATTTTTGTATCCTTTCTTGATTACATTTAATTGTAGTTTTGTAATCACAAGACATATTTTATTGCATGTTACTATTTTAATTTTTTACGTTTTAGAACCTACTTCCTAGATTAGATATGTAAACTTGTTATTGATATTGTGTTTAATAAAATATTTTATTTTGTAATAATTAATTTTAGTATATTTATATTATTTACAAATAATAATAATTGTCTGAAAAAATAATTTGAGATTTTAGAAAAAAAGATAAATTGTTAGTCTTAATAAAATGAGTATAATATAATTAAAAAATGTGTTAAGGTTTTAGCGGCAATAATAATAGCAACTAAAAGTGAATAATATTATAATCTTAGAACTTTTAGTAGCCATATAAAATTTTGAGAAAATGGTCACAAAAAATTATAACTTTAGGGGTCATTAAAAATTTTTTTATTGATAATTGTATAATTGCTACAAAAAGTTATAATTTTTAGCGGCCATTAAAAAGATCTTTATTGGCAATTATATAATTACCGCTAAAATCTTTTAGTTACAAAATATAAGATGGCTAATCTCTAATTGCTAGTAATTATAATAATGACTATTTTAATTATCACTAAAAACAAAATAAATAGTCGCTAAAAATAATTTTTTCTAGTAGTTACTGTATTAATTGATTGTTATTTTGATATGTATGAATAAGAATTCATATATATACAGGTTCATCCATCATTCATTCATTTTAATAGTTTACATCATATTATTGAGTATATATATCACTGAAAAGCCTCATATAAAGCAATCTGTTTGTGATTTACAACACATATATGTAATTATAGAAATTAATACATTACAATACATATATGCAATCGGTCTCTATTTTTTAACTTGCTCTCAAGGAAAATTAATCAATTCCCTCCAGGCCCTTGAGGTAGATCCATTAATTAGCTTATATTGATTCTTCACCACTTCAGCTTTGCTGGAAAATACTATAAAAACATTCAAAAAGAAAAGTAAGAACGTCACATTAAGAAACAAGAAAAGGAATTCAAATAAAACAAAATGAGCAATAATCTATCTGAAATTTGTGCCCCCACCTTGTCAATAAGTGATTGATAGTATGGCTTCACTTTTTCAACGTCCACCAAAACTTTGCTTTTGCTATAGAGATCATATTTACTACATAATACATAAAATTACGGATGATGTTATTGATTAGTAATAATACCAAATGCTGTGTGCAAATTATTTGATATATATATATAGAGATTAACTTGAAAATGTGAAGCCACTTCAAGTTCTCAAAATCTTCTTCACTCATGAGATGAGTATATGCTCCCTCCTTATGCAAAGCTACAAAAGAGTTTTAAGTTTAATACATTGTTATTGAAAGAAAATTCTAAAAAATAATTATGATTTTTTTTTTTGGTTTACAAAATAAAACGAACTTTTGTTGCCCAACAAAAAATGCCTTCTTATGACATAAAAGGAAAAGCACATAGTAAATAAAAATACTTACGATAAAATGAGTGATATCTAATAATGAATAAGCCAGGTGAAGGTAAAGTGGTTCCATTTTCCTTTGCTACCTATAAATTCAAGTGAAGTATAAATTTATTATATATCTTGAACAAAATAATAAAAAATTATATATAAATTGTAACTATATATTTAATTACTCACCATATACATATAGTCATCATGTCCCCATGACATGAGTACATTGTCTAATCCACACCCTTTACTATAGACTCCATCTTTAGTGTTATAAGCAGGATTTTTGCTATCTGGGTTTTCCTTGAAATACTGAAGCATAGAAAAAGTTTATATTATTGGTTGATGATAATTTTAGAATAAAAATATATTATTTGTACACTAAAATTAATCATTATATATTATTTATAAATATATGTATAATTTAATTTATTTTTAATATGTATTTTATATTGATTGTTGATTTTAATATAAATTTAACATGATTGTTTTAGAGACATGCAAAAAAAGAGATCAATTTTACAGTTTTGTTAGAAGAGGAAGGCTACCTTGTGGTGAACATTTTTTTCATCAAAGGCACAACCAACAGGAAAGGTATCTCCTGAAAATATATATTTAATCATTTGGTTAAAATTTTGAATTTAAAGTATCATGCCAAAACTAGCTAATTGGGAATTTAAAGATTGATAAAATAATTATACATGAAATATAGGGACGTGTCTTATTTAAAATATTGTAAATTGAATCAAAATAATTACAACACAAATATTTTTATAATTAATTATTTACACTCTCTCAACCTTAATGTAGCCGTAATGACCTAATAAAAATTTCGTTTTGTATTATGGTTTTAAAATGATAATTAATTTTAAATATTGTAATTAAATTTTATTTCTAAAACATAATAGTCAAAAGATTATTCCATTTCAAAAAAAATATCATAAAGAATAAGAAAAGTTCTTACCAACAACAGCCCATTGAGGAAGCTCACCGAATTGAGGAAGGTGAAGAATCTTTCCGAGATCTGAAATAAACAAATATTCATTTGTCAATTCATATTAACTATCTATCAATAATAAAAAAAACTTTCTTAAAATAAAAGGACAAAAAATAACTAAAATTAAACTAATTAACCTTTATAATAGAAAATTAAAAAAAAATCTAAGATTTCAAATTTAATTACCATGGATGAGAGCAGTCAAATGTAACCAATCTTCGTTAGGATAATCTTTTCTAATGGCTTCTGCAGTTTGCAACAAATGTTGAATTTGAGGTTCATCCAAATCAGGATCACTATCATCCACTACTTCATTAAGCAGCTCACAACATTCCCATATACTCATTTCTGCTTTGTCCAATTTCTTATAGTGCTCCCTCATTTTCTTTACCTATATTATTAGCAAATGAAATTTTCATGAATTAGCATTGAGCTTTCATGTTATTGTGTATTAGTATATATAAACATGTTTGAGGAAAATAAGAATTTGGCTTACAAAATCATATGTCTGATTAATGTGTTGTAATCTATAGAATTCTTCCACACCTTTTTGTCTTTCACTTTCAATATCATAATCCCTGCCAAATAATCTCGTTAGAAGACTAATTTCACTTTGATCGATATCTGAAGCCATTTTTACAAATTTGTATGTGTATTATTGTATGGTATATGTAAGCTTTTTATGAAGGGTTATGAATTTGTAAATTATTTTACACAATATTTTAAATGATTATTTAAACAGTAATTATATATAAAAATTTGTTATAGTTATTGATATATGATTTGGTATATATATGAAAAGTGTTTTACTTTGTGATCAAAATTAAATTCTTTCAAAAATATAAAAAAGAAATCTCAGTTTTATTGAGAGAACGTGGGTCACAAAGATACAAATTTTTTGTCGCCCTTTATGTAGTAAAATTAGAGCAAACTAAGTTTAAGTTAGGTTTTTTATTTTTAAATTATATTAACATATGTAATTAGTTGCATATTTAACATTTAAAACAAAATTAAATTGTTAAAATATTAGATAAAGAAATGTAGCAATTTATATGTCTTTTCTATTACTAAAGAAAGTTAGAGTTTAATTTTTATTATTAAAAAAATTAAGATAAAAAATCTTAAAAGAAAAAAATATCTATGTACAATCACATTTTAAGTTTAAATAAGACTTTTATATATGTCAAAATTTATATTAGAGATATAATTATTTATATGTCTTATTATATTAATTTAAATACTTTTAGATGAGTGAATTTATGTCAAATATATGGCGTTAGCTGCTTAAAATCATAAATTTTAAATCAAAGAAATAAAAATCAAATAAAAGAGAATATTGAAAGGAGAACTGAAACCTGAAGGATTGGCCAAATGCATTGCTTTCTGGGGCCTTAAACGTTCTGTCTTTTGCCGACACAAGCTCACTGGTTTCTTCGGTGTGCACATTCTTCTTTTCCTCAGCTTGGGAACCTAGAAAAAAAAAAACAAATTGAGATATATGGGATTTTCTACCCAGAAAGAAAAATAACGCTCCAATACTTTTTTTTTAAAAGAAGAAGAAAAACATAATCAAACCATGGGCAGGGTGCTCATCTTGGATGGCCATTTTCTCTATTTCAAATAAGCAAGAAGCGAAGCACAGGACAAAAAAGTTTAGAAACTTGGAAGAAGGGATATGAAACTCCAGTGAAAATAGGTGTGACAATAACCTAGGACAAAACGAGTTTATATAGTACAACACCAAGTCCTTGTCGTGAAATTTGAAATCTTGGAGTCCTTAACTAAAATGACGTTTCGGAGGATTTATCATTATCTGTATAAACCAAAACCATACCATTCTTAGTAACTTTTCAATTAATCAAATTTATGCCACCAACTATATGCCATTAGTGTGCTTTCTAAATTCACCCATCTATACGTCATAATAATCCAATAACACCTGTTTCAATACTTGCAATAATTTTCTTTTCTGAAAAAAAAAACATTCCATTTATATTTCTATAACCGACAATTTGTTTGAATTCTTGTAACATTATCTTTTCCTCCTTACTAGAAAAACAGTAATGTCCCTACATATGTAAATAAATTCTCTCATTTCATTTATTTTTATATGATAAGAACATCAGATCGAGAGAAATATCTTATTATCCCATCTTATTAATTATGATAATGAGATTATACTCGATCTTAATTATTGTCAAGTAGAAAAATAAATTGAGATCATTAATTTATATTATGTTGTATATTTATGTGTACTGATATTTAATTAATCCATGCTAACTAAGAATATTAAAATTTTTATTCTTTTTAATAATTTAAATACAGTAGATAATTATTACATCTTAATGATCTTAACATGTTATTGTGTCCGTTCTCATATAATTATTTAGTAAATAATCTTATATTTTATATAAATTAGAAGGTAAATCCCTCTATATAGATGCAGATAAATAAATAAAAAATGATAAAGTATTTTTATGATAGGATAATTTTAAATTAGTTGATAGTGTAAAATTATGTTAACTAGCACATATAAATTAAATTTTGTTAAACATGTGATCTTGTAAAGAAAAATAAAAAATTATATTTAGAGTAAAATATTGTTTTAGTCCACAACGTTTAAGCTAAATTTTAATTATGTTCCTAACGTTTGAAATTTCATATTTTCATCTTAAACGCTTTATTTTGTCTTATTTTACTCATTTAGTTAAAATTAAAATTTTTCTTCTAAGAGATATCTTTTTTCCTCTATTATATCTTCTTTGTTTCTCTCGTTATTATGTTATTTTTGCATAATATAATAATAATAATAATAATAATAATAATAATAATAATAATAATAATAATAATAATAATAATAAGAAAGAAGAAAAATGAGAGAAAGTATAAACTGCCCCCTTTATAACCGGACATGTCGGATTAGCTACCGGACTTGTCAGGTTTGACTTTATAATCGATAGATGATGAGATTCATCGGTCATAGGACAAACATGCATCGTGTACATTTGAGTGATTTGTTTCAGTATGTTTTGTTTTAGCGTTCCTAATTGTTTAACTGTAATTAATTGCTACTTGTTCTATCTGTTGTAATTGCTACCTCTATTTGTGTTTTCTTTGTCTGAATTATATGTGTTTGCAACTGAGAGATCCCTCATGGTGGCCGAGGTGATGCTGAGGGTAGTTCCACCGGTATTTTGGAGGGTTAGAAGAGACGGAAAGTGAAGTATTAGGTTAAAGATGGATTTAGAAGTTGAACACATTAGATAACTTACATAATTTATGGTTTAGAATACTTTCTTAAGTTTAATTCTGAGTGTCAGTGTTCTAGGAATGCCTCTGACTTTCTCGAGATCTTATACATTATGTACGTTGGCACCTTTACCATACTGAGAACCTCCGGTTCTCATTCCATACATATATTGTTGTTTTTCAGATGCAGGTCTGGAGGTACCACATTGAACATTTTGGAGGCCTTCTTGAAGCAAAGAACTATATTTTTTCGTTACTCATTCAGTTTCTACTTGTATATAATTGTACATAGTTGTTCTCTGTATTTTATACTTTGTCCCTCCTAGAGGTTGACTTGGAGAAACAGGTGTTTATTTTACATTTCGGGTTGTATTTTGGGAATATATATATATATATATATATATATATATATATATATATATATATATATATATATATATATATATATATATATGTATGTATGTATGTATGTATGTATGTATGTATGTATACGCTGGCCGGTCTTAGATTCGCAGGTTGAGTTCGGAGCTGCTTATCTGTATTGTGGAATTCTGATCCATATATGTTTTTAACCTTCCTTTCGATCTTGCTTATCCATCTATGCTTATCTTTCGTGAGTGATGCGATTTCTGTTTCATTTTTTATAAACTTCTCTTTCAAGGCTCCTAGTTATAATTTTCTTCTATTATATTATTATATATGTATTTTTACTTTTAGAGGTCGTAACGTCTTGCCACCTCTAATTTACGTCCTAGGCATAAAGCTCTGTGTGGTAGGGTGTTATATTATGGTATCAGAGCAATTCGTTCCTGTAGAGTTTGAGGAACGGACTGACTATGCTTCTGGGCATATTCTTGGTGTGTGTATATGTTGATTAGGATATCTAACTGATATATGTGGCATATTACGTCCTAGGCATATTTGGTGCAACAAAACTGTTAGTTTCATGGACTCCCACAAGAAGACTCAAACTTATTCATCTCTAATTTTCTGCAAATCTGTGATACGGTGAAGGCTAATGGAGTCCATCCTGATGTCTATCGGTTATTGTTGTACGGGACTGAGCTAAGAAGTGGCTTGATACACAATCCAAGGAGAGCCTGGATACATGGGATAATATAGTCAAAGGCTAACCAAGCTAAGGACCGATGTTTAGACATTCAGGCAACAAGATGGTGGATCTCTCTTTGAGGCTTGGGAGAGGTACAACGTGATGCTTAGAAGGTGCCCTTCTGTAATGTTTTTGAACTGGATATAGTTACAGATTTTCTATATTAGGATTACTCAGGCCTCCAGAACCTCTTTAGATAATTCTACAAGAGGATCCCTTCATATAAAAAAAACCACTGAAGAGACTCTAGAGTTGATTGAGATGGTTGCTAACAACCAATATCCATATTCTTCTGAGAGGACCACCATGAGGAAAGGAGTCATGGAATTGGATGCTTTAGATACCATTCTTTCTTAGAATAAAGCCATGTCTCAATAGATAAATGCCATTACTCAACACTTGGGTGGACTATAAGTTTCAACTATTAATATCCAAGATGCTCCCTATGACATGAGTGGTGGATTTTCTTAAGGTGAGACTTTTGATTATGGTCAAATTCTCTCTGAACAGGTTAATTATATGGGAAATTTCTTCATACCCCTAATAATGATCCATTCTCCATAACTTATAATTTAGTGTAGAGGAATCATCCATATTTTGATGAAAAAATCAACCATAGAGGTACCATAATTTCATAACAATCAGAGCCATCAGAATAATTTCAATCAGAGTGATTTCAACAACAGCAATCCACGATCCAGTTCTAAAAATCTTTTGACTTGGAAGGTTTAGTTACTGAACTCTCCAAGAATACTATTAGTTTCATGCAGGAAGCCAGAGCTTCAATTAGAAACTTGGAGGTTCAAATGGGTCAACTAGCCACAAAAGTTGTTGAAATTGATAAGCGGTTCACCAATACCTTTCGTAGTAACACAATTCTAAATTCAAGAGAGGAGTACAAGGCTATCACCTTGATAAGTGGACAAAGTTACTGAAGAGCTGGTTGAAAAAGAAGCTCCAGAGAAGGGACAAGCCAAGGTGAAGCACGCCCCACAAAGGCACTCAGACAACCCTTTTTTTGGTTGAAATTGAGCTACATAAAGTGAAGTCTCCAGTACCTGAATACAAGCCTAAAATGTCATATGCTCAGAAGTTTTAAAAGGAGACTAAGAACAAGCAGTTTTCAAAGTTCTTGGAAGTCTTCAGAAAGTTGCAAATCAATCTTCCTTTGCTAAGGTTTTGGAGCAAATGCCTCTCTATGTTAAATTCATGAAGGAGTTGCTATCCAAGAAGAGGACTATAAAGGGAGATAAGATAGTGGTCCTGACCAAGAAATGTAGTGCCTTAATTTAGAGTAATTTTCCAAGGAAGATGCCAAATCCTGGAAGCTTTCAAACTCCATGTACCATTGGGAGCAAAAACCTTTGAGAAAGCCTTATGTGATCTGGGTGCAAGCATCAATTTAATGCCCTTGTCTGTAATGAAGAAAATGCAAATGAAAGAAGAGAAACTAACAAGGATAGCACTACAAATGGCAGATAAATCTTTGAAGAGTGCACATGGAATAGTGGAGAATATCTTGGTCAAAGTGGAAAAGCTCTTCCTCCCAGCAGATTTTGTAATTCTTGACATGGAGGAGGATGAAAATGCCTCTATAATCTTAGGAAGACCATTCCTAGCCATTGGAAGAGCTCTGATTGATGTGGAAGAAGGTGAATCAATGCTGAGGGTGCATAAAGAGCATTTGATCTTCAAGGTTTTTAAACCCATACATCACTCAGGTGAAGAAGCTAAGGCAACTGTATGAAGATTGAGTTCACTAATCCAAATCTCCAAGAACCCCCTGATGATGTAAAACAAAGTTTGCAGCTCAAGCCTCCCTTGGTGACAATCAACAAAATTTTCCCTGACATGAAATCTAAGTTTAGTGTTGGGAGTGCAGGGTGTCGAGAAAGGAAAGGGATCCCCAGAAGAAAGTACCCAGGGGATGGAGAAACAAAAATCTTCACTGAAGGTTTCTCCCCAGGGTTAAAGGTAATGTTGGCTCGTAATCTAGTATTACCTCATATAGTAAATAGAATCCTCTCTCTTGAGCATATTGAGCTACATCAAGGGGACATAGGGAGAAAATTCATAGTGAGAGGAGAGGATTTGAAGCACTATGATCAACCCCACGTTAACAAGAAATCAACTATTAAGCTAGTGACGTTAAAGAAGCACTTGTTGGGAGGCAACCCAATTATCCGTATCCTTAGATTTTCTATTTATTTTGATTTTATTTATTTGGTTTTACTCTCTTATAGTTTTTATTCTTTTTACGTTTTTTTTGGTCATTTAAAGTGTTGAAAACAGGAACAGGTGCAATCAGAAAGGAGTTCAAAACACTCTGGAGGGGATTTGCTTTAGATGCCCTGGCGCCAAATGCCGCAACTTGGCATTTAGTGTCAGGAAGGCACAAAAATTGAGGAATGGTCACCGAAGGATTGCACTAAATGCCCCGACTTAGTGTTTAGCGCCGTGGTGCACATATTTCGAAGAACAACTATTGTGGAGGTGGAGCTAAATGCGGCAACATGGCATTTAGCGCTGGGGAAAGCATCAACATTTCAAACCTCTCTACTGGGTGCGTACACACACTATTGTGGGTACACACAACTTATGCTTCAACTAGATAATTTGCCATTGTTCATGTGGCGCTAAACGCGGGCATATAGTGTAAGACCTAAAACTTTTGAAAAGCCTTATTTTAAATTGATTTCAATTTATTTACTCATTAACGACTTTAATTTTAGAAATTATTTAATTAAAGCTAATTAAATCAAGTTTTGATAATTAAATTAGAATTTTTCTCTAATTTTATAATTATTAGATAATTTTCTATATTTGAACTATAAAATTCAGTAATTGCAAAATAATAAGAATTTTGTATAAATTGATTTAAAGAATTGAGATGATGGAATTTAATATTTTAATTTTTATGAATAAAGAAAAATTAATTATATTATCTCTAATTATTGAATTAGAGAATTTATTTGAAAATAATTTATAAATTGATAATTAAATAGTATTTTTACAAATATTATTTGTGGATTAAGAATTGGTTTTTGGTTTTCAATTACTCCTAATTTTAGTGAAATGACAGAACTACCCCCAATCCTAATTCTAAATCCCTATTCAGAAACCTAATTTTCCTTTCCCAGCCGCTATTACCCCTTCCCCCTTTCTGAAACACCAACACACACACGCACAGAGATGGAGAAGAGAGAAAGAGAGGGCGCCAGTGGAGGAGAAGAGGGGAGGGAGCCGCGCCATCACCATCCAGCCCGTCGTGCCACTGCCACGGTGCCATTGTGGTCGCCGACGAAGAGAGATGGCTCGCGAGTGGAAGGTTCGCGGGCTTGGAGCCACAGTCACGGAGGAGAGGCGTCGGAGAGAGGGAGCTCGTGGTGAAGAGAGAGAGGCGCACGAAGAAGAGAAGCCTGCGACTAGCCTTGTCACCGTCAGTGCCGCAGGTTGCTGTCGTCAACCTCGCGAGCTACCACCGTGTCGTTGTTACTGTGCTGCAGCGCCGCTGTTCAACCTCATCCCGCCGTGTCTCTATGGTCGTTTCTGTCACGTAAGGGAGCGAGAGAGGAGAGGTGGTGAACGAAGCCATCGCAGGAACCACCGTCATAAAGGGTTCAGGTTGCCATTGATGGGGATAGCCGGAACTGTTCCGAGGTTTTTGCCGTTGATTCTGATTTTGTTCTGTTTCGGTTGAAGCCGTTGTTGCCTCTAGTCGCTAAAAAACCACCACTACTCCTTCTGCCCCGCCTCTGCTTCGTTAGGGTTTGCTGCTTTTCATGGTGAGAATGAACTTGTTTTGCCTCCTTCAACATGTCAGTTGGTTTTAGTTTCACCTAATATCCATTTCATGTTAATTTTAATTTGCCAAAATAAACTATTACTGTTCGGTGTTGATGTTGCTGGTGTTACTACTGCTGGTTCTAATGCCATTGCTGCTGTTGCTGTTAATATGGAATAAGTGGGTTTGTCGCCTTTGCCTTCTTGGTAAGCGCTTTTACTTCCAGAACTTTTGAAATCAATATTCCAATATAAGTTATTAGAGGCTCTGAGCTGTTAGTATTGTAGGATTGAGTTCCGATGATTTTATATCAAAGTTAAGGTTGTTGTTGGACCATCAGAGTTTCTGGCCGCTATCGGAGCTGCCGCCGGATCAGCTCGGGATTGTGGCTGTTCCATTTTGCTCTTACTGTAGGTATATCTTATTGCGAACCCTTGCCGTTAGTTTTCTATCATGTGTTATTAAGGTTTTTGCGATATTTATGTTTTAGAATTGAGTTGTCAGGATTGCCTGTTGCAATTAAAACCGTTTCTGCTATTGAAAGGTTATTTAGTTGATTATTATGAAAAATGGTTTTTCTTGGTTTTGAAGCTATTTTTGATGATGTAAAGGAATTGGCTTTGGAAATGGTTTAATTTTGAGTTAGTGACTTTATAAATGATTTAGTATTTGAGCTGGTTTGATTTTAAAAAGAGATTTATTATGGGCACTGATTCGCTTTGAAAATAATTTGATATTGGAATTAGCTGAATCTTGGAAAATAATTGAGGTTTGGAAAAGGTTTGAGAAATATTTGGATGGGACCCGAGAAGGGTGGCAGAATCGAGTTTTAGAGGAGATGCTGCCGAAATTTTATAAAATTAGAAGTTTCATTTGAAGTAGTTATTTTAAAAGGATTAATTTTAAGCATTATATGTTTTAAGATTACTTCATTTATCAAAGAAAAAGTTATGCTTTGGATTGAGAATTGTTAGTGAATGAAACGGAAAAAAAGGATGATGAGGATTGATTTGAAATATGATTTTTGAATGAATTTAGAAATGGGATATGGATTGACGAATGATGATGATATTGAGAATGGCTCAGATATTGATGAATGATGAATGAATTATTTATATGGCTTATGAATTTGAAATATCTGAGATACGAGGTTCCCTGGATTAAGTGCCGTGGCTTGCCACCACGTGTACCAGGTTGAAGACTCGATACTCTGTTGACCCTACGACGTAAGTGTGTGACCGGGCACTATATAAATTCCCGGAAATGTTACCCCCATTGAGTAATATTGATTATTTGAGAAAAAGCTATGCATAGACTCTTGGGGATGCACGTCGGAGGACAGTCTAAGTACAATTCAGACTTGTCGGGTTGGCTGGATAACCGACAGATGAGCCTCATCAGTCATAGGACAGGCATGCATCATATGCATTTGTATACTTTGTTTGAGCTTGAACTTATTTTGGTTTGCCTAATTGCTAAACTGTTCGTAACTGCTACTTGAACTATTTGCTGTAACTGCTGCCTACTTGTGCTTTCCTTGTCTGCCTTGCCTGTGTTTGTTCTGGCATGCTACATTTGATATTGAACTTTGGTGCTGAATTAATGATTGTGTTATTTGATTGCGTGGTTGGTTTCTGATTGAGATTTTTCTTATAAGAAAGGAAAGGTTTCGGATTTCTGAAAGATTAAACATTGTTTCTTTGAAAATGTTTTGAACGATTACCTATTGGTTTTTTTTAAAAGATTCATAAGGTAATGATAATCACTGAATTTGAAAATAGTTTTCCTATTAAATATCTTCTTATGACAACTTTGAAACTCCATGGTGAGACCGTGTGGTTAGGTTCTCACCCCTTACAGCTTTACTTTTCAAGAACCGAATGAAGAAGCACTAAGAAGAGTTATACTGTGTTTGGTTTATATGTTGTTGTATTAATTAGATTATTTTCTTCACTCGTCTTTGTTATTACAATTTTGTAAGAGGAATAGGAGTTGTATGTTATATATATATATATATATATATATATATATATATATATATATATATATATATATATTATAAGATATTATGTAAGAAGTCCTGTATATGAATCTATGCCTGCTGTTTATTTTAGATGAGGTATGTATTTCCGGTTTATAAAGTGATTAGCGATACGGTGTTGAGTCACAGGCTCCTATTTTAATATTTAGTATGTAAAGTAGTCGTAATACTTCTTGCTATCAGAGTAGCGCAGCCGGAAGCGTAACTTCTGAAAGTGAGGGTGTTACATATAGCGTTTAGCACCAGGAGGAGGATCACCAACTCCACACTCTCTGCAGGGTGCGCATGCACACAGCTGTGCGTGCGCAGAAACCTTCTCCTTTCACTCAGTATGCGTACGCACGGACCTGTATGCGTACACACAAGCATGTTTTTTTCCAAAAAAAAAAACATAGTGAAAACGCGCTGTAGGTGCTAAACGCCGAGCCTGGCGTTTAGTGCCAGTAGTGCCTCAGCGTCGATTTGAAGTGGGGATTTGAATTAAAAAAAAATGAAATCGTGGGCCGCACACCTGAACACCCCCTTTTTCTACCAATCAGCAACACTCCCCTTCCTTAAATATGTCCTTCCGATACCCATAACACTTCCAACCATTACCCCTTCACCAACCCCCCTTCAATTTCCCCAACCCCATTCAATTCCATTTAACTTCCTTTCCCCCTTCCCCTTTCACCCCAACGTAACCCTTCCCCCTTCTTCTATGTATACCACTATTTTTATCTTTTTTTACACTACCACAACAATTCCCCCTCACTACTACTACCTTTTCTACCCACTTCATCTTTACTTCCATTTACCTCCCTTCACTTTTTCAATTTCCTAATTCCCTCTCCACTTACCTTGCCTTTATTTTATTTTATTTTATTTTTCATACCCCTCTTTTCTTCTCTTTGTTTTCCTGCTTCCACACACCTTACCAATTTTCCTCATTTCTTGTCCCCTTGTCCCCATATACTTCTTCTTCTGTTTTCTATTTTTCTTTGCTCGTGACAAATAAAAGCTTTAAGTTTGGTGTGGTACCGCTGTTTTTTCTTTGATCATTATTTATGGCACCCAAGGGAGGAAAGTCCTCTTCAAGAAAGAGAAAAGAGAAGGCCCTTATGACTGGTCCTTATGATGCTAGCCGATTCAGTTCCAAGGTGCATGAAGAGCACTTTCATGAGATCACCTGTAAGAAGAAAATGATCCTACAGGTGCGATTCGATCTTAAGCCGGATGAGTATTAGAAAATCAAGGAGGAGATACAGAGGAGATGCTGGGGAACACTGTGTAACCCGGTGACTAAAGTGGGCCAGCTGATGGTCCAGCAATTTTATGCTAATGCTTGGGTTACATACAAGCATGTGAAGGGCGTGAATTCCATCCTCAAGAACTGGTGCACCATGGTCAGAGGACAGATTCTAGAGTTTGGCCCAAGGAGTGGGAAGGAGGCACTTCAATTACCACCTTCAAGAGATGATCCCCACTCTTTTTCTGAGAAGGTCAATAGCGACTGGAGGTTGGAACAGATACTTACAAACATATGCCTTCCGGGAGCTCAGTGGAGGCCTAATTTTGAGGGGCAACCTTCACAGTTGGGGGGACAAAATCTGAGACCGGTAGCTCGGGGGTGGTTGGAGTATATTCAACGCTCCATTATCCCGATGAGTAACCATTCTGAGGTTACTATAGACTGGGCAATGATGATCCACTGTATCATGCTCGGGAATGAGGTGGAGGTGGAGCGAGTGATTCCACTGGAGATATACAGCATTGCTTCTAATGCCTCCACCCATGCCAAGCTGGCATTTTTGCATCTTATCTACCGCCTCTATGGTGCCTCCAAAGTGCACATAGAGCATGACACCCTCATTCCTATAGAGAGACCGATCTCTAAAAAGACCGTAGAATATGTTTGGGAGTATGCACGAGCCCCGAGAGAGAAGCCAGTTCCCCCACCTCAGAAGGAGTAGCCTATGCTGCCTCAAGGATACTATTTCCCACCACAGGAGTACTGACATCAGCTGACTTGCTCCATCGAGCAGCTGAGGGTGCGCCAGGATGGTCATAGTGCTCTTCTTCAGCAGGTTATGATAGAGCAGCAGAGTTAGCACCAAGAGCTCACACAAATGAGATTGGACTTTGGGCTATTGAGAGGATATTTGGGAGCTCATCTCGACGGAAGAGACTACCACCAGGATGACTGAGGTGGTCGAGTTTCTTTTTATGCTATTTCCCTTTTTTTGTTCTTATTTGTTATTTTCTATTTTGTATTGCTTATTTTTATCCTTTGCATGATCTTTAGTATTTATAGTTTCTTAGGTATTTTAGTTTAATTCAGTACTTTTATTTTTGTTTTAAAAAGATGCCTCATGTACCGCTCACTGACCTTAAATTCAAAAAAAAAAAAAAAAGAAAAATATAGTGTAATACATGAGTGGTTGAGTTATATATAGAACTGTCTTATTTAAATTGATGTGGTGGTGTTTATCTATGGTTTTGAATGCATAAAAAATAACAGTGCATATTTTATTTTGAAGTAAAGGATGTTAATTCATGAAGAACAGGAATTTAGAGAAGTATTATGAATTCTCTAAATAAAACAAGAAGATGATCCTTGGAACAAAAGAAATAGCAAGAAAAAGAAAATAAAAGCAAGGCATAAGGCTCTGAGCATTAATGGCTAGGAAGGTTAAAATTGATCAAAGCTCAAAGGTTAAAATTGATTCTTTGCTTTAATTAATATAATGATATGATTGAAAACTTGTGACACTTGACAGTGATGTGAGGGTGTGGCTATGCCTCCAAAAGAATACCGAGCGTCAAAAGGAACAAGGAACATGAAGAAAGAGAATGTAGTGTTTAGGGATTTAAAAAACTTTAAAAATCATTATACTACTAATATTTTTTATAAAAGTTAGGGGCCCAGGCCTCCACTTGCCCCCTCCCCCATGTATCCGTCCCTGCTCACGACTCACGAGCCATTGCATGTTCATACTCTTCTTCCAATCGGTGCTCACAATCGCTGTTTCCTTTGAAATCAAGAATGAAAAACTATTCTCCAGCATAATCTCTTCCTCTCTCTTTCTTTGGATCGTGATTTATTCTCCTTCGAACCTTTCTCAATCTTAATCTAATTCTAGGATTTTATTATTCTCAATTTTGGTTGTCTCTTTTTCATTTCATGCTTGTTCTGATTTCGTTTTAATTTTGTTCCAAAATATTGCCTGCATAAGAAAGTAACATTATTCTAGTTTGATCGTAGTGTGCGTGAGTGATTGAATCAGAACTGCAAAGAGAAGAAGAAATTCCAAGAACAAACCCACCAATCACCACCAGTTCTCCACGCCGGAAGATCTCTGTAAGCACAAATCTCAATCCTCTTATTCTTTTGATCTGATTCCTGTTATTGTTGTTATTGTCATTTATTTACAAAATCATTTAAATTATATTCAGCTAGTTGCAAATTATAATTTTAAGCAATGTTTTTGTTCAACTGATTTATTAGTTCAGAGTTCAGAAGCAAGGTATTTCTTAATACAAATGTTTATTGAAAAACTTTGTTTATGGAAGATAGCTTTAGTTATGTTAGCTATTATAATTTATTATCATTATGTTTCTTAGCTTGTTATAACTTATTACTACTCTTATCCACCAGGTTGTGTCAATAAGCTATGGAATTTGCATTTATGATGATCTATGTGAGTTAAGCTTCACACTTTTTTTTTTCGCATACATTAGAAAATAATGGCTAAAAAGGGATAGCACCTTTTCGCTCAAATATATAGCAGTTATTACGAGGTCTACTACTACTACAGTGTAAGTTTATTTTATAAACTGTAATATTAATTAAAACAATTTTGACTCACATCTTTTCAATCTTGTAAACTAAATTTTCATTCTTTTCTTTTTTGTTCTCTTCAATTTGGGAGTTTAGGTCCTTTCGAATAAGCAAGTAAATTTCTGCTGTTATTTATTAATGAAAATTGAAATAATTTTGACTCACATTTTTCACCTACGACACTATTGTAACACCCAAACTATCAAAATGTCACGCTTTCGACTGCGCCACTCTGATAGCTCAGATATTACGACGACTCTTAACATATTTAATACTAAAATATGAGCCTGTTTGAACTTAACACGTATTTTTCTAAACATACATCCATACTTTCAATACAAATTACAATACTTACAAAGAATACATACATACATACATACATATATATATATATATATATATATATATATATATATATATATATATATATATAAAAGGGGAAGGTATCTGATAACATTTATAAAGTATTATTTTTTCGGATTTTTACTACAAATCTGCTCTATAAACTAAAGTTTTATAGTTAAAACTTTGAAGTAGCAGTGAGAACTGTTAATACGTTGGTTAGCCCAAATCGTAGTCCCGGTTGTAAGTCCTAACTAAGGCAGTGAATCCGTTAGTTAACGAGGGTGGTCCTATAACTCACAAAGTTCTAACCATAAAATGGCTAGTTTGTTGAGAACGATGAGTAGTTTAAATCTAGAAAAAAATAATTCTTTAGTAATAAAAACAGATAATGATGAAGCATCCACCTCTGGAACTAAAAATGAATTAGAAATAGCTAGGTTAGAAGAAAGTTTTCATAATTGGAATATACCTATAATAGATAAAGATAAAGTATATAAAAAGAGAAACTTCTGGGAAGGAAGAAATTATGAAATTCATATGTTAGAATATTGTAAACCAGGAACAAGTAACATACATACATACATATATATATATATATATATATATATATATATATATATATATATATATATATATATAAGGGGAAGGTATCTGATAACATTTATAAAGTATTATTTTTTAAGATTTTTACTACAAATCTGCTCTATAAACTAAAGTTTTATAGTTAAAACTTTGAAGTAGCAGTGAGAACTGTTAATACGTTGGTTAGCCCAAATCGTAGTCCCGGTTGTAAGTCCTAACTAAGGCAGTGAATCCGTTAGTTAACGAGGGTGGTCCTATAACTCACAAAGTTCTAACCATAAAATGGCTAGTTTGTTGAGAACGATGAGTAGTTTAAATCTAGAAAAAAATAATTCTTTAGTAATAAAAACAGATAATGATGAAGCATCCACCTCTGGAACTAAAAATGAATTAGAAATAGCTAGGTTAGAAGAAAGTTTTCATAATTGGAATATACCTATAATAGATAAAGATAAAGTATATAAAAAGAGAAACTTCTGGGAAGGAAGAAATTATGAAATTCATATGTTAGAATATTGTAAACCAGGAACAAGTAACATACATACATACATATATATATATATATATATATATATATATATATATATATATATATATATATATATATATATATATATATATATATAAGGGGAAGGTATCTGATAACATTTATAAAGTATTATTTTTTAAGATTTTTACTACAAATCTGCTCTATAAACTAAAGTTTTATAGTTAAAACTTTGAAGTAGCAGTGAGAACTGTTAATACGTTGGTTAGCCCAAATCGTAGTCCCGGTTGTAAGTCCTAACTAAGGCAGTGAATCCGTTAGTTAACGAGGGTGGTCCTATAACTCACAAAGTTCTAACCATAAAATGGCTAGTTTGTTGAGAACGATGAGTAGTTTAAATCTAGAAAAAAATAATTCTTTAGTAATAAAAACAGATAATGATGAAGCATCCACCTCTGGAACTAAAAATGAATTAGAAATAGCTAGGTTAGAAGAAAGTTTTCATAATTGGAATATACCTATAATAGATAAAGATAAAGTATATAAAAAGAGAAACTTCTGGGAAGGAAGAAATTATGAAATTCATATGTTAGAATATTGTAAACCAGGAACAAGTAGTAATAAGATTATTACCATCTTAGAAGAAGATAAGTTGAAAGAACATAGCAGTAAAGGATATAACTTCATACATATAGGATTAATACAAGTGGCCATAAAACCTAATTTTAGAATAGGAATTAATTTGCCTATATTATTAACCTTAAGAGATACCAGATTCCAAAATTTTAGTGACTCATTAATAGGAATATTAGAAAGTAACTGTCATGATGGCCAGTTTTTTTTTTTTAATTGTTACCCAAATTAGTGCCAAGAGACTATTCAAAATCACATTATTATTAACCCCACTCTGAGAATAGACATGAGTTTAATTGGAAACTCAACTCTTGTGCAAGCCCATATCTCAGGTTCATATTATTTTCAGTTGTTTGAGGACAAGCAACAATTTAAGTTTGGTGTTGTGATGCGTAAGCATCTTTTCTATATTTTCTTAGTAATTAAGATATAGATTTGTTGAGTTTTTGTTAGATTTTGGTGTTTAAGACCAGTTTGGATGCTACTTTGATTTGCACTAATGTTTTGATGATTTCAGGTAAAGTTTGGGGGAGTTGACAGACTTTATATAGAAGAAAAAGAAGAAATTTGGATGCTGTCACCTGGCGCCAAATGCCACGACTGGGCGTTTAGCGCTAGGAGCTTCGTAATGTGTGCCCAGAATGTGAGCTAGTGGCGCTAAATGCCGCTACTTGACATTTAGTGCCAAGAGGCCAGTAATCTCAAAATTTGTCTTTGTTTAGCGGTGATAAACACCGAGCCTGGCGTTTAGCGCCAGTAGCGCATTTTCAAGATACACGGAAGACCTTGTTTAGCTTTTAGTTTTGGATTTTTAATTAAAATAAAACAAAATCTTTTAGGGATTGTATTTTTATTTTATTTGATTTTTAAATCAATTAGGATTAGATATAAAAAGGGGAAAAGATTTAGCCCTTCGGGATCTCTTCTCTTCTTCTTCCTCATTCCATATTTCCAGACTTTTTACAACCCTAGGTTTTTCTCTGAGCCATAAGCAACTAAACATCCTTTGTTAAGGTTAGGAGCTCTATTATTTTAATGGATTAATACTGTTGTCACTCTTCTCTTAATCAATGCATTGTTTTATTTTCAAGTATTGATTTTGTTCTTCATCTTAGGAATTAGAGTATATTGGAAGATAATTCTTTTTCTACTTGAATTCTTGTTAAATTTAGGCAAAGTTAAATCATTTGAATAATAGCTTGAAATCAACTCCTCACAATTCTCTAATTACCTGGACTTAACGGGATACGTGACATATAATCATCTTATCTTTGGGTACTTAGGATTTGTGTGGCTCATAAACTAGGATTGGATTTAAACTTCTAATTTAAATTAAGTGACCAAGGAATTGGCGGTTGGTTTGGTTAGAAGATATTAAATGACTAACGAATTAGGGTTTAGTCAATTAAAGTTTTTCATGAATTGAACCTTTGCATGATTAAAGTGAGTGATAAGAACTATTAATCTGGAAATTTAACATCTCCAAAGCCTTAACTGTTTTCTCATATTAAATTCACAACCCATTCACTGTTTGCTTACTTGAATTATCTGAATTATTGTTTGATGCAATTTAGAACTCAAAACACTTTTATTTGCTTGTCTGATTAGCTTAATCACTCAACTATTGTTGCTTGATCCATTAATGCTCATGGAATCCACACTCACTCACCTGAGTTATTACTTGGTACGAGCCGTTGCACTTGCTGGCAAGTTTTGGTATTCGAAACACCGCACCATAAGGAAATCACATTTTCTCACCCAGATCTCCCTTTTTCAGTTTCAAAAATCTTAGGTTTTGGTATTGAGAAATTGAATGATTTTGATGGTTTAGGTGAACTCTAGCAGCGGGTAATCACTGGGTATTGCCCGTTTGACTCATGGGAAAGATAAAAACTTGTTAAACCCTAGTGAATCATTGAATTAGTGAGCCCTATAATGATTATAATGATGTTATGTGAAGTAGATTGTATTATTGTTGATTTGGAGTTTAATTTGGCGATATAGAACGGAATTCGGGTGATTGGGCTTGCAAAATTGGAAATTGTGACTTAGGGCTTGTGAAGAAGAGGCAATTTGAGGTGATTTTGGCTAGGGAGAAATCATCCATGGTATGATTTTAGTTTCTCATAGATAATATGTAACGTAACATGAAAACGTAGGCTAGTTGACCATAGGTTAAGTTGAACTATGAGGACTTGTTACAACTTAGTGACTTTGGTAAAAATGTTGAAATTGATTATTAGCATGTGTTGAACAATGATCATTGTGATGTTTGATGACAACAATGAGTTGATGACTAATGATTGTGATGATTGATGATTATAATGAATTAAGATGTTGGTAGCTTGATGAATAATAAGTTATGTCATTTTGAATTTGGATTGTTTGGTATGAGAATGGATATAATTGAGAAAAAGGTATAATGTGAAAGAGATAGAAATGGATATAGACTTGTTTTGGACTCAATTGGTGTTGATTTGGGAAGTAAACTATTGATTTTAAAATATGAGTTTTGGTAAAATAGAGGTTTGGTATTTTTGGGAAAACTTGATTTTTGACCAAACTTCGCCGGGCTATAACTTAGCTTCCAAATCCTCAAATTTTGTTTAACTTGTTCCAAATGAAAATTGGGCTTGTAAGGTTTATGTCGTTTGAAGGACAGACTGATAAACCCATATTTTATGATATATTTTGTGCTCAATTTAAGTGATTTATTCAATCCTTCACCCACTTATTCATGTAAATTGCATGGTTTTACTTTTCCTTCTTTATTGTGCGATATATGTGAAAAACATGTTTCCTATGCTTTAACAATATTCATTTTAATTACCCTTTATTACCATTCGATGCCGTGATTTGTGCATTAAGTATTTTCAGGTCTCATAAGGCAGGAATGGCTTAGAGGACAGAAAGGAAACATACAAAAATGGAAGGAAAGCACAAAAATGGAGTTTTGAAGAAAAGGCAGTGACGCGAACGCATGGACGACGCGAATGCGTGCCTAGCGCGAAAAGGCATCGACGCGCACGCGTGACTGACGCGGACGCATGCCTTGAGTAGAACGCAAATGACGCCTATGCGTGACCGATGCGCACGCGTGACAAGGAAAACTCCCAGATGACGCGAACACGTAACACACGCGAACGCGTGACAGACGCCACGTACATGAATCTGCAAAAAACCACCCCAGCGATTTTTGGACCCTTTTTCGGCCCAATTCTGAATCCAGAAACACAGAATATAAGCCAGAGAATGGAGGAATCAAAGGAGAACACATCATACGGCTCATAATTCACAATTTTAGGTTTAGATGTAGTTTTTAGAGAGAGAGGTTCTCTCCTCTCTCTTAGGAATTAGGATTAGGATTCCTCTTAAAGGATTTAGGATTTCTTCTTCTCAATTTTCAGGTTCAATGTTCCTTTTATTTATTTTCTCAATTTAGTTTATGAACTCTTTATGCTTATATGGATTTTCTATTTAATACAATTTGAGGTGTTTCAGTTTATGATCGTTTTATTCTATTTATGAATGCTTTTAATTTAATTTAAGATATTTTCCCCTTCTGGCTTTGGTTAAGTAATTTATAACACTTGAATTATCAAACTCAGCTGTTGATTGAAATTGGAATTCTTTGCTGGTTAATTTGTATTCCAATAACTCTAGTCTTTCCATAGGAGTTGACTAGGACTTGATGATTAAATTAATTAGTCCACTTGACTTAACTAAGTGGGAGTAGAATCCAATTCTCATCACACCTGATAAGGATAGCTAGGATAGGACTTCAAATTTTTATACCTGGCCAAGAGATTTTATTATTATTAATTTATTTTTCCTGTCATTTAAATTACCTGTCCCTTATTTTAAAAACCCTCAATTTACAAGACTCATAACCAATAATAAGAACACCTCCATGCAATTCCTTGAGAAGACGACCCGAGGTTTAAATACTTCGGTTATCAATTTATTTAGGAGTTTGTTATTTGTGACAACTAAAACTTTTGTAAGAAAGGAATTCTTGTCGGTCTAAAAGCTATACTTGCAACGCGAATTTATAGTTAAAATTCTAGATCGCGCGAGAGTTTCTTCTTCAAAATGGCGCCGTTGCCGGGGAATTGCAACTGTGTGCCTTATTATTGGTTACTGTAAATATTTTCTTTTACCTGTTTATTTGTTTTTATTTTTAATTTTTATTATTTACAATGAATTCTCACCCCTATCGCTTTGAGTTTGGTTCCAATTTTGTTGCATGGAATAGAAATTATAACAGGAACATGCATCAATGTCAAAACAATCAGAGATGGAAGGAGCTACGAGGACCTGATCAACCCTTCCGGCAGCAACACCTTCAACAATACCACAGACAAAGACCATCCTACAATGCATGCCAAGACATTTGTTATGGTGGACCCTTTCGTGACAACCAACACCCAACAAACTGCTATAGTCAAGAGCCATTCCGAGGTGCATACCAAGATGATAGATATGGTGGACCCCCATCATATACCTATGACCCACCTCCTCAACATAGCATTGAACCACCATACTTACAAGCCCCCTACAACCAAACACCTCCAGACGACCCTAACCCATATCCACCCCAACTCCAATCCAATTACTCCCCAGAACCACCACCTCAATATTCACCATCTCCATATCCTTATCAAGAAGAACCACCTCCGTATTATGAGCCCTCTCTCCCATCCAATGAACCCTCATATCCACCCCAATCTCCAATGGATGACACCCTTCGTGTTCTTCTTCAAGGACAAGCGAAGATGCAAAGGGATGTACTGGAATTCGCGACTGCCTTAACCGAGGTAGTAAATAAATTAGCTTTCCAACATCTAAGCACTCAAAGTACTCCCATGGCTACATGTGGAGAATCAAAAGAAGAGCGTAGCATGAAGGAGACACTAGAAACTTCGGTGGACAACGAGGAACATGGATTTGTATTGGAACAAGTGGAGGAAGCCATAATAGTTGCAGAGGAAAAAGTGGTTGAAGATTTAGGAGATGCTGAACCTCCATGGGAATCGAGAACTGTAAAGGATTCCACCAAGAAGCTTGAAATTGATGCTAAGGAGGATAGTGCACAACCTCCAAGGCATATACCTTGTGAAGAATTGGGCGGAATAGACCAAAAAGCTGATTCCCTTAGCATTAATGATCATGAATCAAGCTCTCCTAGTAATGAACTTGCATCCGCAATTGAACTCCTTGAGCCTGAAGAATCTTACCCAAGTGAAGACGAAGATGATGTGGAGGTAGATTTTTCTCAACCTCCAACTTATGACTTGAGTGATGATGAGGAAGAAATCGAGGACTTTGATCAAGATGTGGGTGAAATTGAAGAAAATTGCAAGGAAGTGGAAGAATTCACAGAAGAACACAAGGGAGATGAGCTTGCAAAACCACTGGAAACACCTATCCCAAGGCCATTACCACCCAATACTAAATTTAAGTGGGTAAAATCCTTAGCTTTTATCTTTACTTTTCTACTTGAATATGGTTTGCTTGAAACAGATGGTCAGCTTAGAGCTCTTTGCGGCTTTAAGAGTAAAAGGGAAATGGTTCACACTCAGAGCTGGTATGCAAGATTCAATGAGGTTCCACACTTCAATCTGAAGTGCAAGGATTGGTATCAAGTTCAATTGAATGGGTCTCGGAAGACGTTTGGTCATCTTGGTGAGAATACAATTTCCAAACCGCCCGCCTGGAAAAATATAGATCAAGACAAAGGCGCGTGCAAAAGCAAGGTTTGGGATCTTGGAATCTATTCTGACATTCAACACCCCGGGAGCCTTAGAATCTATTTGAAGCTGCTCAAGGGCTTTACATGCCTAGTTTGGGACCCCGGAGGCTGTTGGAATTCCAAACAGTGCTGGAGATTTTTGGATGCATTCAAGCACAAGAAACCATAGCAGGAAGCTCATCAAATGTCCAACTTAAGGACTATAACTAAAAATGCTAGGTGGGAGACAACCCACCATGGTATGATCGTTCCTTTTTCAATTTTATTTCGTGTTTTTTGTTTTTATTTTATTTTATTTTCATTGAACCTGGAATTATTCATAGCATCTACATTAGCACTGCATATTGCATACTGCATAATGGCATATAAAAAAAAACCCCACGCGAGCGAACAGGCCAAGCGTGGGCGTCGAATGGAAATCGGCATAAAGATCCAACGCCCAGAAAGTTGGGCTGGAATCGTGTGGCTGGTGTACCTTTGGCATAATTTGGCCCACGCGTTCGCGTCCCTGACGCAAACGCGTCACTTGCATTACGCACATCCCACACGAAAGCATGAGCGACGCGTACGCGTCGCGCAGATTTTTTGGAGCCCTTTTTGGAAACAGAGAGTTGTGCCAAAACGATGCTGGAATCGTGCGTTTCGCACAATTCTGAGCGATGTGTTCGCATGCCCCACGCATACGCGTCACTTTCATTATCCCATAATCACGCGATCGCGTCAATGACGCGTCCGCGTCAACACCCTTTTCGCCCAATTCACGCGATCGCGTGCTGGTGCACGAAATTGTGATCATCAATGGCGCCAACAACTTGGTACGTACAATTGTAATCTCAACTCTTTATCACAACTCCACACAACTAACCAGCAAGTGCACTGGGTCGTCCAAGTAATAAACCTTACGTGAGTAAGGGTCGATCCCACGGAGATTGTCGGCTTGAAGCAAGCTATGGTCACCTTGTAAATCTCAGTCAGGCGGATTCAAATGGATATGGAGAATTGATAATTAAAAGATAAATAAAACATAAAATGAAGATAGAGATACTTATGTAATTCTTTGGTTGGAATTTCAGATAAGCGTATGAAGATGCTTTGTTCCTCCTGAACCTCTGCTTTCCTATTGCCTTCTTCCAATCATTCATACTCCTTTCCATGGCAAGCTTTATGTTGGGCCTCACCGTTGTCAATGGCTACTTTCCATCCTCTCAGTGAAAACGTTCCAAATGCGCTGTCACTGCACGGCTAATCATCTGTCGATTCTCGATCATGTCGGAATAGGATCCATTGATCCTTTTGTGTCTGTCACACGCCCCACAATCACGAGTTTGAAGCTCGTCACAGTCATCCCTTTCCATATCCTACTCAGAATACCACAGACAAGGTTTAAACGTTCCGGATCTCAGGAATGGCCGCCAATAATTCTAGCCTATACCACGAAGGTTCCAATCTTAGATCAGAAACCCAAGAGATACACATTCAAGCTTGTTTGCATGTAGAACGGAAGTGGTTGTCAGTCACATGTTCATAGGTGAGAATGATGATGAGTGTCACAGATCATCACATTCATCAGGTTGAAGAACGAATGAATATCTTGGAGAAGAAATAGACTTGAGTTGAATAGAAAAACAATAGTACTTTGTATTAATTCATGAAGAACATCAGAGCTCCACACCTTAATCTATGGTGTGTAGAAACTCCACCGTTGAAAATACATAAGAACAAAAAGTCTAGGCATGGCCGAATGTCCAGCCTCCCAAAGAGGGTTCAATCATCAAAACATGATTCCAGGATGATCAAAAGATGAAAATACAGTAGCAAAAGGTCCTATTTATAGATAACTAGTAGCCTAGGGTTTACAGAAATCAGTAATTAATGCAGAAATCTTCTTCCGGGCTCACTTGGTGTGTGCTTGGGCTGAGCATTGAAGCTTTCATGTGTAGAGACTTTTCTTGTAGTTAAACGCCAGCTTTTGTGCCAGTTTGGGCGTTTAACTCCAGCTTTTGTGCCAGTTTTGGAGTTAAACGCCAGAATTCTTGAGCTGACTTGGAACGCCTGTTTGGGCCATCAAATCTCGGGCAAAGTATGGATTATTATATATTGCTGGAAAGCCCAGGATGTCTACTTTCCAACGCAATTGAGAGCGCGCCAATTGGGCTTCTATAGCTCCCGAAAATCCACTTTGAGTGCAGGGAGGTCAGAATCCAACAGCATCTGCAATCCTTTTTCAGCCTCTGAATCAGATTTTTGCTCAGGTCCCTCAATTTCAGCCAGAAAATACCTGAAATCATAGAAAAACACAAAAACTCAAAGTAAAGTCCAGAATTGTGATTTTTATTTAAAAACTAATAAAAACATAATAAAAACTAACTAAAATATATTAAAAACATACTAAAAACAATGCCAAAAAGCGTATAAATTATCCGCTTATCACAACACCAAACTTAAATTGTTGCTTGTCCCCAAGCAACTGAAAATCAAATAGGATAAAAAAGAAGAGAATATACAATGAATTCCAAAAACATCTATGAAGATCAGTATTAATTAGATGAGCGGGGCTTTTAGCTTTTTGCTTCTGAATAGTTTTGGCATCTCACTTTATTCCTTGAAGTTCAGAATGATTGGCATCTATAGGAACTCAGAATCCAGATAGTGTTATTGATTCTCCTAGTTAAGTATGTTGATTCTTGAACACAGCTACTTTATGAGTCTTGGCCATGGCCCTAAGCACTTTGTTTTCCAGTATTACCACTGGATACATAAATGCCACAGACACATAACTAGGTGAACCTTTTCAGATTGTGACTCAGCTTTGCTAGAGTCCCCAATTAGAGGTGTCCAGGGTTCTTAAGCACACTCTTCTTTTTGCTTTGGACCTCGACTTTAACCGCTCAGTCTCAAGTTTTCACTTGACACCTTCACGCCACAAGCACATGGTTAGGGACAGCTTGGTTTAGCCGCTTAGGCCAGGATTTTATTCCTGTGGGTCCTCCTATCCACTGATGCTCAAAGCCTTGGATCCTTTTTATCACCCTTGCCTTTTGGTTTAAAGGGGTATTGGCTTTTTCTGCTTGCTTTTCCTTTTTCTTTCTTTTTCTTTTCTCTTTTTTTTTGCAAGCTTTTCACTGCTTTTTCTTGCTTCAAGAATCAATTTTATGATTTTTCAGATCATCAGATAACATTTCTCCTTTTCCCATCATTCTTTCAAAAGCCAACAATTTTAACATTCTTTAAACAACAAATTCAAAAATATGCACTGTTCAATCATTCATTCAGAAGAACAATAGTATTGCCACCACATCAAAATAATTAAACTGTTTTAAAATTTGAAATTCATGCACTTCTTTTTCTTTTTCAATTAAAACATTTTTCATTTAAGAAAGGTGATGGATTCATTTTCATAGCTTTAAGGCATAGACACTTAGACACTAATGATCATGTAATAAAGACACAAACATAAATAAACATAAAGCACAATTTTCGAAAAAAATAGAAAATAAAGAACAAGGAAATTAAAGAACGGGTCCACCTTAGTGATGGCGGCTTGTTCTTCCTCTTGAAGATCTTATGGAGTGCTTGAGCTCCTCAATGTCTCTTCCTTGCCTTTGTTGCTCCTCTCTCATGGTTCTTTGGTCTTCTCTAATTTCATGGAGGAGGATGGAATGCTCTTGGTGTTCCACCCTTAGTTGTCCCATGTTGGAACTTAATTCTCCTAGGGAGGTGTTGATTTGCTCCCAATAGTTTTGTGGAGGAAAATGCATCCCTTGAGGCATCTCAGGGATTTCATGATGAGGAATTTCCTCATGCTCTTGTCCATGAGTGGGATCTCTTGTTTACTCCATCCTTTGATCAAAGTTGACCCTTCTAGTGTATGGGTGTGCATCTCCTTGCATCATGGGCAAGTTGAATGCCAACCTTACATTTTCTGGACTAAAGTCTAAGTATTTCCCTCGGACCATTGTAAGCCAATTCTTAGGATCTGGGTTCACACTTTGATCATGGTTCTTGGTGATCCATGCATTGGCATAGAACTCTTGAACCATTAAGATTCCGACTTGTTGAATGGGGTTGGTGAGAACTTCCCAACCTCTTCTTCAGATCTCATGTCGAATCTCCGGATATTCGCCCTTTTTGAGCTTAAAAGAGACCTCGGGGATCACCTTCTTCTTGGCCACAACTTCATAGAAGTGGTCTTGATGCACCTTTGAGAGGAATCTCTCCATCTCCCATGACTCGGAGGTGGAAGCTTTTGCCTTCCCTTTCCTCTTTCTAGAGGTTTCTCCGGCCTTTGGTGCCATTAATGGTTATGGAAAAACAAAAAAAGCTTTATCTTTTACCACACCAAACTTAGAAGGTTGCTCGTTCTCGAGCAAAAGAAGAAAGAAGAGAGTAGAAGAAGAAGAAATAGAGGAGATGGATGGGGCTTAGTGTTTCGGCCAAGGGGGAGAAGTAGTGTTTAGGTTGTGTGGAAATGAAGGAGTGAAGATGGGTTTATATAGGAGTGGAGAGAGGGGGTATGGTTCGGCCATTAAGGGTGGGTTTGGGTGGGAAAGTGGTTTGAATTTGAATGGTGAGGTAGGTGGGGTTTTATGATGGATGGATGTGGATTGGTGAAGGGTTTATGGAGAAGAGGGTAGGATTAGATAGGTGAGGGGTTTTTGGGGAAGAGGTATTGAGGTGATTGGTGAATGGGTGAGGAAGAGAGAGAGAGAGGTGGGGTAGGTGGAGATCCTGTGGGGTCCACAGATCCTGAGGTGTCAAGGATTTCTCATCCCTGCACCATGTGGCGTGCAAAACGCCCCTAGCTGCCAATCCTGGCGTTAAACGCCAGGCTGCTACCCATTTCTGGCGTTTAACGCCAGCTTCTTGCCCATTCCTGGCGTTAAACGCCAGTCTGGTGCCCATTTCTGGCGTTAAACGCCCAGAATGGTGCCAGACTGGGCGTTTAACGCCCATTCTGCTACCCTTACTGGCGTTTAAACGGCAGTAAGTTTCTCCTCCAGGGTGTTCTATTTTTCATTCTATTTTTTCTTCTGTTTTTGATTTTTCAATTGTTTTTGTGACTTCACATGATCATCAACCTATAGAAAACATAAAATAACAAAAGAAAATAAAAATTTAGAATAGATAATTAAAAATTGGGTTGCCTCCCAACAAGCACTTCTTTAATGTCAATAGCTTGACAGTGGGCTCTCATGGAGCCTCACAGATGTTCAGAGCAATGTTGGAACCTCCCAACACCAAACTTAGAGTTTGACTGTGGGGGCTCTGTTTGACTCTGTATTGAGAGAAGCTCTTCATGCTTCCTCTCCATGGTTACAGAGGGATATCCTTGAGCTTTAAACACAAGGGAGTCTTCATTCACTTGAATGATCAATTCTCCTCTGTCAACATCAATCACAGCTTTTGCTGTGGCTAGGAAGGGTCTGCCAAGGATGATGGATTCATCCATACACTTCCCAGTCTCTAGGATTATGAAGTCGGCAGGGATGTAGTGGCCTTCAACCTTTACCAAGACATCCTCTACAAGTCCATAAGCCTGTTTCTTTGAATTGTCTGCCATGTCCAGTGAGATTCTTGCAGCTTGTACCTCAATGATCCCTAGCTTCTCCATTACAGAGAGAGGCATAAGGTTTATACTTGATCCCAGGTCACACAGAGTCTTCTCAAAGGTCATGGTGCCTATGGTACAAGGGATGGAGAATTTTCCAGGGTCTTGTCTCTTCAGAGGTAATTTCTGCCTAGTCAAGTCATCCAGTTCTTTGATGAGCAATGGAGGTTCATCCTCCCAAGTCTCATTACCAAACAACTTGGTATTTAGCTTTATGATTGCTCTAAGGTACTTAACAACTTGCTCTCCAGTAACTTCTTCATCCTCTTCAGAGGAAGAATACTCATCAGAGCTCATGAATGGCAGAAGTAAATTCAATGGAATCTCTATAGTCTCAGTGTGAGCCTCAGATTCCCATGGTTCCTCATCAGGGAACTCCATGGAGGTCAGTGGACGTCCATTGAGGTCTTCCTTAGTGGAGATCACTGCCTCTTCCTCCTCTCTATGTTTGGCCATGTGAGACGTGTTTATGGCCTTGCACTCTCTCTTTGGATCTCTTCTGTATTGCTTGGGAGAGTACTAGGAGGGAGTTTAGTAATTTTCTTACTCAGCTGACCCACTTGTGCCTCCAAATTTCTAATGGAGGACCTTGTTTCAGTCATGAAACTTTGAGTGGTTTTAATTAGATCAGAGACAATGGTTGCTAAGTCAGAGTGGCTTTGCTTAGAGTTCTCTATATGTTGATGAGAAGATGATAGAAAAGGCTTGCTATTGCTAAACCTGTTTCTTCCACCATTATTGTTGTTGAAACCTTGTTGAGGTCTCTGTTGATCCTTCCATGAGAGATTTGGATGATTTCTCCCTGAAGGATTATAGGTGTTTCCATAGGGTTCTCCCATGTAATTCACCTCTTCCATTGCTGGGTTCTCAGGATCATAAGCTTCTTCTTCAGAGGAAGCTTCCTTAGTACTGCCTGTTGCTGCTTGCATTCCAGATAGACTCTGAGAAATCATATTGACTTGTTGGGTCAATATCTTATTCTGAGCCAATATGGCATTTAGAGTATCAATCTCAAGAACTCCTTTCTTCTGAGTTGTCCCATTATTCACAGGATTCCTTTCAGAAGTGTACATGAATTGGTTATTTGCAACCATTTCAATGAGTTCCTGAGCTTCTGCAGGCGTCTTCTTCAGATGAAGAGATCCTCCAGCAGAGCTATCCAATGACATCTTGGATAGTTCAGACAGACCATCATAGAAAATACCTATGATGCTCCATTCAGAAAGCATGTCAGAAGGACATCTTTTGATCAATTTCTTGTATCTTTTCCAAGCTTCATAGAGGGATTCTCCTTCCTTTTGTCTGAAGGTTTGGACTTCCACTCTAAGCTTGCTCAATTTTTGAGGTGGAAAGAACTTTGCCAAGAAGGCATTGACTAGCTTTTCCCAAGAGTTCAGGCTTTCTTTAGGTTGTGAATCTAACCATGTCCTAGCTTTGTCTCCTATAGCAAAAGGAAAAAGCATAAGTCTGTAGACTTCAGGGTCAACCCCATTGGTCTTGACAGTGTCACAGATTTGAAAGAATTCAGCAAAGAACTAATGAGGATCTTCCAATGGAAGTCCATGAAACTTGCAATTCTGTTGCATTAGAGAAACTAATTGAGGCTTAAGCTCAAAGTTGTTTGCTCCCATGGCAGGGATTGAGATGCTTCTCCCATAGAAGTCGGGAGTAGGTACAGTAAAGTCACCAAGCACCTTCCTTGCATTGTTGGCATTGTTGTTTTCGGCTTCCATGGCTTCTTCTTCCTTGAAAAGCTCTGTTAGGCCCTCTAAAGAGAATTGTGCTTTAGCTTCTCTAAGCTTTCTCTTCAAGGTCCTTTCAGGTTCAGGATCAGCTTGAACAAGTATGCCTTTATCTTTGCTTCTGCTCATATGAAAGAGAAGAGAACAAAAAAGTAGGGAATCCTCTATGTCACAGTATAGAGATTCCTTGAGGTGTCAGAGGAAAAGAAGAATAGAAGGAGGAGGTAGATAGAAGAGAATTCGAACATATAAAGAAGGAGGGAGTTCGAATTGCACCTTGAGGAAGAGTGTTAGTCCTTTAAATAGAAGGATGTGAGAAGAGGGGAAAAATTTTCGAAAATAAAGTAAAAGATTTTGAAATAATTAAAAGAAATTTTGAAAAATTGATTGATGATTTTCAAAAACTAAAATTGGGAAAGAAATTAAGTGATTTTTGAAAAAGATTTTGAAATTAGAAATAAAAAAGATATGATTAAAAATTAATTTTGAAAAAGATGTGATTGAGAAGATATGATTGGGAAGATATGATTGAAAATCAATTTAGAAAAAGAAAGATTTTAAAATTAAAGTTGATTACTTGACTAACAAGAAATTAAAAGATATGATTCTAAAATTTAAAGTTTGATCCTTTCTTAATAGGTAAGTAACAACTTGAAAATTTTGAAGTAAATCATTAATTATAACAAGGATTTTCAAAAATAAAAAAATGGAAAGAAATTGATTTTGAAGAGATATGATTGAAAAGATGTGATTTGAAAAATATTTGATTTTGAAAAATTATGAAGATTTGAAAAAAATTTGAATTAAAAACAAAATCTTCCCTCTTGTGTCCTTCTGGCGTTAAACGCCCAGAATGGCATCCATTCTGGCGTTTAACACCCAAAATGCTACCTTTTTGGGCGTTAAACGCCCAGCCAGGTACCCTAGCTGGCGTTTAAACGCCAGTTTTCCTTCTTCACTGGGCGTTTTGAACGCCCAGCTTTTTCTGTTTGATTCCTCTGCTGAATGTTCTGAATCTTCAATTCTCTGTATTATTGACTTGAAACGACACAATTTTGAAAATATTTTTGAATTTTTAATGATGAGAAACAATAAAAATTGCAACTATGATCAAATAAACAATGCATGCAGGACACTAAACTTAAAAATTTTCATATAAGAGACACTAAGAAATTGAGAATGCATATGAAAAACAATAAAACATACTAAACAAGAGAATTTAAAGATCAGAACAATGAAATCATCAAGAACAACTTGAAGATTAATGAAGAACATATTGCATGTTTTCGAAAAATGCAAGAAGAATGCAATTGACACCAAACTTAAAAATTGATACTAGACTCAAACAAGAAACATAAAATGTTTTTTTATTTTTATGATTTTATAAATTTTTTTGTGATTTTCGAAACATATATGGAAAAGAAAATAAAGAGATTCAAAACTTTTAATGAGAATTCCAGGAATCATGCAATGTTAGTCTAAAGCTTCAGTCTAAAAAGATTAGACATGTTTGGCCAAGCTTCAGCAGGACATTACATTCAGCAGCTAAATTGATAAGAATCAATCAGCTTTTGTGATGCTAAGAACATCACCTTGAAACTCTAGAATTCATTCTTAAAAATTCTGAAAAGTACCTAATCTAAGCAACAAGATGAACCGTCAGTTGTCCAAACTCGAACAATCCCCGGCAACGGCGCCAAAAAATTGGTGCACGAAATTGTGATTATCAATGGCGCCAACAACTTGGTACGCACAATTGTAATCTCAACTCTTTATCACAACTCCGCACAACTAACCAGCAAGTGCACTGGGTCGTCCAAGTAATAAACCTTACGTGAGTAAGGGTCGATCCCACGGAGATTGTCGGCTTGAAGCAAGCTATGGTCACCTTGTAAATCTCAGTCAGGCAGATTCAAATGGTTATGGAGAATTGATAATTAAAAGATAAATAAAACATAAAATAAAGATAGAGATACTTATGTAATTCTTTGGTTGGAATTTCAGATAAGCGTATGAAGATGCTTTGCTCCTCTTGAACCTCTGCTTTCCTATTGCCTTCTTTCAATCATTCATACTCCTTTCCAAGGCAAGCTTTATGTTGGGCCTCACTGTTGTCAATGGTTACTTTCCGTCCTCTCAGTGAAAACGTTCCAAATGCGCTGTCACCGCACGGCTAATCATCTGTCGGTTCTCGATCATGTCGGAATAGGATCCATTGATCCTTTTGCGTCTGTCACACGCCCCACAATCACGAGTTTGAAGCTCGTCACAGTCATCCCTTTCCATATCCTACTCAGAATACCACAGACAAGGTTTAGACGTTCCGGATCTCAGGAATGGCCCCCAATAATTCTAGCCTATACCACGAAGGTTCCAATCTTAGATCAGAAACCCAAGAGATACACATTCAAGCTTGTTTGCATGTAGAACGGAAGTGGTTGTCAGTCACATGTTCATAGGTGAGAATGATGATGAGTGTCACAGATCATCACATTCATCAGGTTGAAGAACGAATGAATATCTTGGAGAAGAAATAGACTTGAGTTGAATAGAAAAACAACAGTACTTTGTATTAATTCATGAAGAACATCAGAGCTCCACACCTTAATCTATAGTGTGTAGAAACTCCACCGTTGAAAATACATAAAAACAAAAGGTCTAGGCATGGCCGAATGGCCAGCCTCCCAAAGAGGGTTCAATCATCAAAACATGATTCCAGGATGATCAAAAGATGAAAATACAGTAGCAAAAGGTCCTATTTATAGATAACTAGTAGCCTAGGGTTTACAGAAATCAGTAATTAATGCAGAAATCTTCTTCCGAGCCTACTTGGTGTGTGCTTGGGCTGAACATTGAAGATTTCATGTGTAGAGACTTTTCTTGGAGTTAAACGCCAGCTTTTGTGCCAGTTTGGGCGTTTAACTCCAGCTTTTGTGCCAGTTTTGGAGTTAAACACCAGAATTCTTGAGCTGACTTGAAACGCCTGTTTGCGCCATCAAATCTCGGGCAAAGTATGAACTATTTTATATTGTTGGAAAGCCCAGGATGTCTACTTTCCAACGCAATTAAGAGCGCGCCAATTGAGCTTCTGTAGCTCCCAAAAATCCACTTTGAGTGCAGGGAGGTCAGAATCCAACAGCATCTTCAGTCCTTTTTCAGCCTCTGAATCAGATTTTTGCTCAGGTCCCTCAATTTCAGCCAGAAAATACCTGAAATCACAGAAAAACACAAAAACTCATAGTAAAGTCCATAATTGTGATTTTTATTTAAAAACTAATAAAAACATAATAAAAACTAACTAAAATATATTAAAAACATACTAAAAACAATGCCAAAAAGCGTATAAATTATACGCTCATCACGTGCCCCAGGCATTCGCGTGGATTCAAAAACACTAACCCCCATTCAGGTGAAATCTTACCCATTCACGCGAAACCCCCCACCCCCCTCTGCAACTTCTCTTCTCCCACCCTCCAAACCACCACCTCTCCCAGCCTCCCAGACCCGTCGCCCCACCGCCATCCCAGCCGCCGGACCGCCACCGACCCCACCCCCCTGCTTCTTTCCCCATTCTTCCCTTTCCCTTCTCCTCCAACCTCCATGACCCCACTGTCGCTACCTGATGGGATATTTTTGCGGAAAAACGAATTTCTCCAAAACACCCAGATCTAACCGGCAAGTGCACCGGGTCGCATCAAGTAATAATAACTCACGGGAGTGAGGTCGATCCCACAGGGATTGAAGGATTGAGCAATTTTAGTTTAGTGGTTGATTTAGTCAAGCGAATCAAGATTTGGTTGAGAGATTTGTGATTTGCAGAATTTAAATTGCATAGAAAGTAAAGGGAATGGGTAATTTGCATGAAATTAAAGAGAACTGAAATTTAAAGTGCTAAATCTTAAAGAACAAGAAATTAAATGGCAGAAACTTAGAACGCAAGAAATGTAAATTGCAGAATCTTAAAGTGCAAGTAATGTAAATGGCTTGAATTGTAAAGGGAATTGGGAATTGGATTTGCAGAAATTTAACAAGGAAAAGTAAAATTGCAACAAGCAGAGGAATAAAGGATGACTTGAATTGAACCGGATCTTAAAACAGAAACGTAAATGAGATTGAAAAAAAGCATTAAATAGAGGATGTAAAATTGGAATTCAGATCTCAGGACCCAAGAGACTAGATAACCAAGTCTAGATCTCAATGCCTTCCTAGATCCCACAAGAACAATTGCAAAGAAATTGTAAATTGCAAAGAAAGTAGATGAAGAAGCAATTAACCGAAACTGAAATTCAATTAAGCAGAGAATTAAACAAGATCCCAAGGTGAGATTGAAACAGAATTCCTTCAATTCTCCAACCCAAGATCCAAGATGAGTGTAATTGAAATTGAAAGCAAGAAAACTAAGAGGAAGGGAATTCAATTCTCCTTCCCCGAGACTTAGAAATTAAAATTCACTCAACACCCAAAAGCTCTCCGAAAACTCTCTATGAAAACTAAAAAGAAAAGCTTCCTTAAAAACTTAAATCCTATGCTATTTATACACTTTCTTCAAATGGTCTTCAAGCCTTCAATTGGGCCTTTGCTCTTGATGGAATTGGGTTGATAGAGGCCTTGGTTGATTGCTCTTGGAGTTTGGAGAAGAACCGAATTGAACCGGGTTGGAATCATGAAAACTTTTGGCGCAAACGTTGGCGCAAACTTTTGCTCTCCAGGGTGTGTTTTTCATGCGCCAACGTTAGCCAAAAAGTTAGGGGCTAACGTTGGCGCAAACTTTTGCTCTCCAGGGTGTTGATTTGTGATGCCAAAAGTTAGCCAAAAAGTTTGAGGCTAACTTTTGCTCCAGCTTTTTGCCCAAAAGTTAGCCAAAAAGTTTGAGGCTAACTTTTGCTCCAGCTTTCTGCCCAAAAGTTAGCCAAAAAGTTTGAGGCTAACTTTTGCTCCAGCTTTTTGCCCAAAAGTTAGCCAAAAAGTTTGAGGCTAACTTTTGGTCCAGCTTTTTGCTCCCTGGTTCATTTTCAATTAATCCAAAAGTTTGAGCTAAAGTTTGAGGCAAACTTTTGCTCAAACTTTTTGTCCTCTCTTCCTCCTAGCCATTCCTTCTTGCTTCAACCTTTCTCCAAGCTTTCTTCACCTATCATTAATCAACCAAACACATCAAAGCTATGCTCAAAATCATGAGATATTCATTCTTTCATAATATGTGACAATTATAGCATAAAACCTCATGAAATTGCATGAATTCATACATGGTTGATTAAATCAAAGGAAACATGAAAATCTACCCAATTGGCTTGCTTATGGCTCAAGAAAGTGCATAATTCAGTTGAAAACAATAGAAAAAGGCTAGTGAAACTAGGCTAAGATGACTTGTCATCACTACCCCAACACCGAGCCGCCACCACCGCGCCACCCCTCCAACCACCACGACCTTAACCCCCCTCCTCACCTCTTCTCATCAACCTTCATCCCCCCAAAAACCACCACACAGCCCTCTGCCGCCACCTCAGACCGCCACCGTGCCACCACCCATCGCCGCTGCGTAATCACCAATGCCACCACCATCTCTCTGATCCTACTTTCTGTTTCTACACACCAGGTTCCGCCGAACACCGATTTCATTTTCCAATTAGTCAATTAGTTGCATATTTTACAGTTTTTGTTCGAAATAGGATAGTTAGAGATGCATGTTGTAGTGAATTTTAGGTGGTTAGGTAGCTAGGATGTGATTAGTGGATTTAGGTCTGATAATTGCACCGTTCTTGCTACATGTTTTTATCTGATTGGCAATTCTGAATTGGCTGTGATGATGTCCTGTTCATATGCTGTTCTTTCATGTTTGATGCTGCTATTATACCATGTTAATCTTTTCAGCACTATTCCTATCATATGAACTATTTTTCTTGTTGTTTATTACTCGGGAACATCCAATTTTAGCCGGAATGCTGCCCAATTTTCTGCAAATTTATGGTTTACTCTACCCCCATTCATGTATTGGCATGGAAATTCAATATCTTGCATTACTTGGCTACAACCCAACCAATTCATGAATGCACGGGCCAGCAGTCTTATTCCTTTTGGTTCCCTGAGTAATAAATTGCTTATTGATGATTTCATTCTCATTTTAAACTTACTTTATCTATAAGAATTATCATCAATAAACTGCACTCCTTGCTTGAACATGAGTTGTTTGTTCTTCAAATTTATAAATTTCTTGGTAACTAGGAAAATTATTCTCATGCCACTCACTTTAACTTCCTTTTTAACTCCTACCAAGTTTAACTTTCTAACTTCTCTTTTTGGTTTTTTTTACCTAACTACTTTAACTTTCTAACTCTAGGCATGATTACTGTTTTTCCTAATTAACTTGAATTCCACTTATAATATATTTTGGATTGTGATTTTCATTCTCTGACTTTCAACTTGAATGCAGTCCAATATGTACATATCTTTAACTCATTTCATGATTCTATTTGCCTACTTGTTTTCCTGCTTTAGCTCTTCCATTATATCCCGCTATTTCTGCTTTTCAGGATGTCTGACCCCAAAAGCAAGGGAAAAGGTAAGGCAACTACTGGCAAATGGAAGAGAGGAGAATCTTCTACCTCTATTTTAGATATCCTCCACGACGATTCCTGGCGGGAAAAGCACTTTACCCCGCAGGAATGGCCGACCAGCTCCTCACTGCCACAGATCAAGTCAAATTTGCAAACAGATACTGTGAGCTAAAGTATCCAGTTTTTGCCACTTCGAGGAACCTGTACCTGGAAAGAACACTCAAAATTCCAGAAGAACTACAACAATACACCTCAGATCAGATAAAACAGAGAGGCTGGTTCTTCTTGGAAAGGAACTTGACTGAAGTTAACTCATCCTGGATCCGAGAATTCTACTGTAACTATTTTAAAACGACCTTGGATGCATTCCAACTCAGAGGGAAGCAAATTCTAGTTACTGAGGAAGCCATTGAAGAAATCCTCCACCTTTTGCCTAAATCAGATCAGTCGGATGGGTACCAAAAGGCTGAAGAGGATATGAGATTTATGCGATTTGACTGGGATGCAGTCAAGCAGAGAATCACCCTTGATCCTACTGTTCCATGGGTCATGGGAAAGACTACAGTGGTGCCTAAGGGAATCAAGCTGATGTATTTGAATGATGAGGCTCGGCTTTGGCACCAGATTCTGAGTAACTACGTGATGCCGAGCACTCATGAGACAGAGCTGCCCGATGCTATGATCACCCTCATCTGGTGTGTGATGGAGGGTAAGGACCTATATCTTCCACGTTTCATCAGGTATTATATGGCCAGAGTCCACAGCAGAGGCACCCTTCTTTTTCCTTACTTGATCACTCAGCTAGGCCGTCGAGCTGACGTGCCTTGGGAGCTTGCTGATGAGAAGCCAACTGCTGCGGACTACAAGAAGATTATCCCTCACAGTAGGAAATTTCAGGCTTTAGGCTATATACCCCAATTCTTCACCGCTTCTGGTCAGGCAGCCACATCCTCTGCTGCCCTTTCTTCATCCACTGCTACATCAGCTACCACCACTGCACCTCCACCTGCATCAGAGCCCCTTTACCACCTCGTGCACCGCCTATTTCAGTAGCTAGACTAGATAGAGCGCCGCAACCAGCGGCGATATGAGAGATCTGACCGTTGCAACAAGCGACGCTATGAGCTCTTAAAGTTGATGATTCGATCTGACCACCACGACATCCCCTCCGAGCCTGACACCCTTTCTGAGCCATCTGAGGAGGAGGCGGATGATCATGAGGAGGAGGCACATGCCCAGGCTGAGTAGACAGGACCTGAGCAAGCTGCACCACACCATGAGGAGCCCCACCAGATCCAGGCTGCAGACCCAGAGATTTTTCTACAGATAGAGCCTCCGTTTCAACAGGCAGCTCCTCCTACACTTACCGAGACTGCAGATCCTCAGCCTACCACAGAGACATCTACTGCACACCCTTCCGGAGATGACACTTCTCACACCCAGCTTGAGTGAGCATCGAGGACGATGCTATTATTTAAGTGTGGGGAGGTCGCAATCTCTGGCGTACTTTATTTTGGTGAACCACTTTTTAGACTCTTTTATCCTATTTTGTTTATTTTTTTGTATTTTTATTTTTATTTTTATCTGTCAGTATTTGCACACTCTTCTTTTGCTGTATTTTTACTATATTTCTGTATTTTGAACTTTAGTCTATATATTAGATATTTAGTTTAGTCTAGTTGCAATTTTAGTTATTAAGTTGTGATATAGAATATATAGATTAATTAGTTTAGTTTACCCTTTTAGCATATGATAATTTAGAATTAATTGAAAATAAAAAGAGTAAACTAGAAACTTTAGTATAACAGAATCACAACAATCCACACTGTATATATATATATATATATATATATATATATATATATATATATATATATATAGCAATAAATGTTGGTTAATTTAAACAACATTTTTCAAGGAAAAACACTAAGATTTTAAGGACCACCCTAAGATTCACATTGAGCATAATGGGAACTCTTGATTTCTACTTGCATGACATACATAACTGATATATGGTTTTTGAGCCAAAGAACACACAACCTGTGAGTTTTTGAGCTTAATTGTATGGTTACATTGTCTAACCATAATTACTTCATTCTTGTGTGTTCGCCCTTCTTTTTTATTCTGGTGATCTTTACTTTGTTTCAATCTATATATCCAATATAGAATATAGATACATACCAAGAGATGATTGAGGCCATCATTTGAATTTTTCCTCACTTATCCCAAATAAGCTTACCTTTTTACATCACCCTTGTTAGCCCCCTTGAGCCTTTTTAATCCCCTCTTGTTCTATAATCACATTACTAGCCTTAAGCAGAAAAACAAATTAAAAATCTCAAGTTGAATCCTTGGTTATCTTAAGATAGAAATTGTGATGCACACTAAGTGTGGAGAAACATGAGAACATGGGTTGATAGGAAAGGATTAATTCAATAAAATAATAAGAATTTTTGGGAGCATGCTCATGTGAAACAAATTTAAAATTAAATTACCTTGTGCATTGATATATGTTCTGTTTATGTTTAAAAAAAATCTTTTAGTTAAATAAGTAAATAAGGGGACAAAATTACCCCAACAATAAGTTTAGTAAAGAAATCAATGCACATAAGGTGAAATTCAAAGTAAAATTAGCACATGAGTATGTAATAAAGTGGAAGAATTTGGGTAGCTAGGTAAAGCATTTTAAATTATAAAGTATATGTTAGGTGAGATCTTAGACTAATCAAGGATTCACTTTGTTTGCTCACTTAGCCTCATATATGCCCTTACCCTTACCTTAGCCCCATTACAACCTTAAGAAAGACCTCATGATTTTTGTATGTCTATATTCAATATTTATTGATTGGTTAGATGAAGAACAAAGTTTTAGAAAGCATGAATAGAAAAGAATAGAGTGATTAACCTAATAAACACTGAGTAACTAGAGAGTAAACACAAAATTCAGTGAGGGTTCAATAGCTCATCACCATATATCTCTGCTTAATTGTTTAAATTGTCTTGCAAGTTTGTGAAATATGTCTACCCAACTCAATTGTGAAAGTGCTTTAACATGATCTAGGTTTGGCTACGCATATATAATTCCTTAAAAATATGAATCAAATTAACCACATGTAAGCTCTATATATGTAGGTGGATAATAATTAAAATTGCATGATTCATGTAGGTAGATTGTATTTAGAATAGATTGCATTGCATGAGATTCCACCATTCTAATTTTACCCTTTCTCTTGGATTTAGCATGAGGACATGCTATTGTTTAAGTGTGGGGAGGTTGATAAACACATATTTTATGATATATTTTGTGCTCAATTTAAGTGATTTATTCAATCCTTCACCCACTTATTCATGTAAATTGCATGGTTTTACTTTTCCTTCCTTATTGTGCGATATATGTGAAAAACATGTTTCCTATGCTTTAAAAATATTCATTTTAATTACCCTTTATTACCATTCGATGCCGTGATTTGTGTGTCAAGTATTTTCAGGTCTCATAAGGCAGGAATGGCTTAGAGGACAGAAAGGAAACATACAAAAATGGAAGGAAAGCACAAAAATGGAGTTTTGAAGAAAAGGCAGTGACACGAAGGCATGGATGACGCGAACGCGTGCCTAGCGTGAAAAGGCATCGACGCGCACGTGTGACTGACGCAGACGCGCACCTTGAGCAGAACACAAATGACGCGTACGCGTGACCGACGCGCACGCATGACAAGAAAAACTCTCAGCTGACGCGAACGCGTGACAAACGCCACGTACAGGAATCTGCAGAAAACGCCCCCAGCGATTTTTGGACCCTTTTTTGGCCCAATTCTGAATCCAGAAACACAGAATATAAGCCAGAGAATGGAGGAATCAAAGGAGAACACATCATACGGCTCATAATTCACAATTTTAGGTTTAGATGTAGTTTTTAGAGAGAGAGGTTCTCTCCTCTCTCTTAGGAATTAGGATTAGGATTCCTCTTAAAGGATTTAGGAGTTCTTCTTCTTCTCAATTTTCAGGTTCAATGTTCCTTTTATTTATTTTCTCAATTTAGTTTATGAACTCTTTATGCTTATATTGATTTTCTATTTAATACAATTTGAGGTATTTCAGTTTATGATCGTTTTATTCTATTTATGAATGCTTTTAATTTAATTTAAGATATTTTCCCCTTCTAGCTTTGGTTAAGTAATTTATAACACTTGAGTTATCAAACTCAGCTGTTGATTGAAATTGGAATTCTTTGTTGATTAATTTGTATTCCAATAACTATAGTGTTTCCATAGGAGTTGACTAGGACTTGAGGATTAAATTAATTAGTCCACTTAACTTAACTAAGTGGGAGTAGAATCCAATTCTCATCACACTTGATAAGGATAGCTAGGATAGGACTTCAAATTCTTATACCTGGCCAAGAGATTTTATTATTATTAATTTATTTTTTCTGTTATTTAAATTACCTGTCCCTCATTTTAAAAACCCCCAATTTACAAGACTCATAACCAATAATAAGAACACCTCCCTGCAATTCTTTGAAAAGACGACCCGAGGTTTAAATACTTCGGTTATCAATTTATTTAGTGGTTTGTTACTTATGACAACCAAAACTTTTTTAAGAAAGGAATTCTTGTCGGTCTAGAAGCTATACTTACAACGCGAATTTATTGTAAAAATTCTAGATCGTGCGAGAGTTTTGTTCTTCACAGACTAAACGATTTTTAAGTAAAAGTTATGCATGTGGGAAGTTTGGTATGAAAAAGGGATTTCTATAGAACTTAACAGTTTTTTACTACTTTTGCTGGGTATGCGTATGCAAACACACACATGACGCAGACCCTGGGCTCTGCCCAGACGTCCCGCATACGTGGGCGTATGCATGCGTACTGACAAGCCAGCGCCAAGGGTGTATTGGTAAAGATTCTCTTCAAGAAAACCGCGTTGTAAGTATAGCTCTACCAACAACAATCCTCGGGGATCAAATTTCGAAGAGGGATTTGGTTGTCACAAGTTCAACCCAATAGAAATAACCGAAGTATTCAAACCTCGGGTCGTCTCACAAGGAATGGGCAATCATGTGTTCGACATTGGTTAGAAATCCGGGGTTGTGAGTTATAAGCATGAAAATAAATGGGAATCTTAACAAACAAGTAATCTTAAAATGCAACAATTAATTCAATCAACTAAGCAAAACATAAGCACTTTCAATGAATAAACAACATTTCACTTAATTCTATTGTAACCCAAACAAGAAACTACAACTAAAGCAATTGGTTGAGAAAGTTGATTTCAAGTATGAATAATAAAGGTAACTCTTGGCTAGGCTCGGAAATTGGAATCACCATCCTTGTCTAACAACTATACCTTGACAATTATAAGGAACCAAGCTCATTAAGTCTACTCTCAAAGTCTTAAGTACGTGATATCTACCCCTAGACTTGAAGTACGTCAAATGGCCCTGATCACATCAACCCATAAGTCCCAACCTACCTACTAATTAGATTAGTAGTGGGTTGGCGTCAATGAGTATCAAATTGGCCACCTAGGGCTCCCAAACCATCAAATCCATTAGACCCAATGACTCAAGTTTACCCAATTCCCTTGACCTAGGCCAAGAGTGAAAAAGACTACTCCATAATCAAAGTAAACAATTCATCAAACACTTGGTAAGCACTAACAAAAGGCATGTTCAAAATAGCAATTAAATTGAATTCTACAAATACCCACTAACAATTATCAACATACAATCATCCAAACTACTAGACTAAACATAGAAATCATCAATGTAACATCAACAAGTCAAGATTCACAACATTCATGAAATGCGTATAAAATGATAATTGACAAGAATTCATAAACTATCACAAGATATAAGCAAAATTGTAACAAGAAATTCAAATTGAACAATTAAAACTAGTATTAACAAGATCCAAGTCACAAATCAACAAGGGAAGATCAAATTAAAACTAGATCTAGAGAGGAATAAGGGTTTCTCCCTCTAGAATAACCAAAGAACCAAAAACTAGCTAAAAATTATGTCCTAGTGTAAACTGAGTGATCTCTCTCTTTCCCCTTGCATCCTTGGGTCTTTTTCCATGTAGAAACAGCTTGAAATTGGGCCTAATGAGCCTTAGAAATCGCCAGGCACGATTTCCTTTAATGAGGTCACGTGCAGCCTTACACGTGTGCGCGCCAAGTGCGCGTGCGCGTCGATAAGAATCTCCTGATTCGCGCGGATGCATCCATCCTTGCGCGCCGCTTCCAGCCAATCCCATCCACGCGTGCGCGTGGAGTGCGCGAGCGCGCCGATGCTGCTTTTCCAAGATCTCAATTCTTCATGTTCCTCCCTTTTGTACACGCTTTCTCCCTCTCTTTTAAGTCATTCCTACCCTATAATTTCTGAAATTACTCAACAAATACATCACGGTACCGAATGGCAATAGAAGAGGATTAAAATATGGAAATTTTAAGGTAAAATAAGCATGTTTTACATCATAGAGCAATATTGGGAAGTGAACACAAAACCATGCATTTCTTGCGAATAAGTGTGAGAAATATTGATAAAATCCCTCAAAATAAGCACAAGATAAACCATAAAATCGGGGTTTATCAAATCTCCCCACACTTAAACCAAGCATGTCCTCATGCTTAAAATAAAAAGACCAAAGATCATGGTGAGAAAGGGTTTATGAAATGCAAACTACCTAAGTGGATGCATGTAACTAATGTAAAATCATCTAAATACTTGGTCAAGAGTAAATCTATCCTTCAAGAATACATGTGAGCATATAGGGTGAAAATAGTATGCAATTTATGAATCCTACCAAATTAAATATCACTAAAGAGTGCAAATGACTTGCTAAACGAACGCTTGTGAAAGCCGAGAACAAGCATTAAGCATCGAACCCTCACCGGAAGTGTATCCGCTCTATTCGCTCAAGTGTCTAGGGTTCGTCACTCAATCTCCTCCTAATCATGCTTTCCAAGATTTGTCTTTCATCTAACAATCAACAATTACTTAATGCATGCTTACAAGTATCATGAGGTCTTATTCATGGATTGTAATGGGGCTAGGGTGAAGGTAAGGATGTATATGGTCAAGTAGGTTTAAAATTTGAGTCCTTGATCAAACTAGGATCCACTAGACACATAGAACAACCTATACAACTACAATATATTCCTAGCTACCCTTGAATTTTACCCTTTTTGCATACTCATGCATTCTTTTCAATTCACACCCATATGCATTGTTTTTATTACTATATCTCGGGGCGTCTTTGTCCCCTTTCATTGTTTTCTCTTTTTTTTTACATCCCCTTTTCTTGGGGTTTCTTTGTGAACCAAAGTGTCAATGCATACGGTGTAATCATTCAATATATGAGTATGTTCCCAAAATCCTAGAATTTTTCAATTGCACTACAATTATATACCTACATATCTACCCGAATTTCCCAAGTATACTCTCCTAATTGAATGATACACATCCTAACTTGCCTAAGCCAATCAAGGATTCAAATTCAGGGACATTCATGGTTTTTCACTTAGGGTTGTTGATGTGCTCTATTTAAGAACAAGAGGGTTTATCAAAAGCTCAAAATTGGTTAGCAACGGTAGATATAAGGGTTAAGGCTATTTGGGAGAAGTGACTATTGAATTGATGGCCTCAATCATGTATATACAAAGCAAGGGACATATAGAATCAGACAAAGCAAGGATCACACTCATAGAGAGAGAGATATGCACACAAGAATGGAAATAATGGTTAAAAGATGTAACCATGCAATAGGCTCAAAACTTTCATGCTTGTGTCCTTAGCTCAATTACTATGTTCCAAAATACATTCTTAAAGCAAGTTTACTGTAAAAATTTTCAGAATTTTTGGTAGGTCACCCAGAACACAATTTCTTGGAAAGAAAGTTATTGTTTTGACCAAGTAACGCTATAGAAACTAACTATCATGCAAAGGGTATTTACAAGCAAAACTAACTACACATGCAATATATAAAAAGAAAAATAAATCCATGGGTATTGAGGGGAAGAGAACGTTACCCATGGAGATCGGTCGGACGACCTCCCCACACTTTAGAAATTAGCACAGTCCTCCGTGCTACGAATAATACGCAAGGGACGGTCGGGACCGGAGCCTTCACTATCGCCTTCATCAGAGCTCCCATCACTCGGGTTTGAGGTGGATGTGAATATTTCGGGTTCCTCCATGCTAGGGGTAACAAAACCCAGAAGCATTTTGATGTAAGTATATCGGCAGTGGTTGCGCCGCTCATATCTATCAAGCTTCCGGTGAAGATCTTCTATCCTTTGATGTGTGGATCTCAGTGGTGGTGATGATGAGCTAGAAGAAAAAAGAAGTGGCGGGGCCATGTCGAGGCTTGGTTTGTTCACGGGAAGGTGTAGGTATTTTCCGCTTGGGACCACATCGCCCTTAGCCGGAACCATAATCTTCTTATCCTTGGCTTCTGATGAGAGAACTTTTGCGTGGTCTAGAAATTTGCGGATAAATCCTCGTTGCAAGTATAGTTTCTAAACCTTCAAAAGTCCTTTCATACAAACGTTTTGGTTGTCACAAGTAACAAACCCCTTTGAAATTGATAACCGAGTATTCAAACCTCGGGTCGTCTTCTCAAGGAATTGCAGAGAGGTATATTCTTATTATTGGTTATGAGTTTGTAAATTGGGGTTCTGGAGTTTGGGCAATGCACACAGGTATATTTTCAAGCAATAAAAATAAATAAATAACTGTAAAATAAACTCTTGGCAAGGTATTAGAAATTGGAAGTCCAGACCAAGTTATCCTTATCAATGATAATGAAAATTGAATCTTAATTTCACTTAGTTAACCCTTACTTAAAGCAGAGGATGGTCAAGTAACTAATTAGTTTGATCTTCAAATCCTAGTTAATTCCTAAGAAAAGATTGGGATTATTGAAGTTCACTTCAATTGGTAAGATAACAATTATCAATTATGCTGTTGAGTTGGATAACTCCTGAGTTACTGATTTCTTAACCAAAACCAAAAGGGAAAAAGTAAATCCACTGGAATAAAAATGCCTTCAGATGGGAAGCAATAATCATGTAAATAAAAGAAAGTAATAATAACTGAAATACTTCAAATAATATTAACTCAAAGAAGATCATAACATGAATGCCATAAGCCAATTACTCAAAAGATAAATATCAATTAAAGTACTAAGGTGAATAATAATAAAAACGAAATTAAATAGAAAGGAACATTAAACCTGGGATCGAGAGTCACTCTTAAAACTAAGAGAAGTCCTAAATCCTAATCCTAAGAGAGAGAGAGGAGAGAACCTCTCTCTCTAAAACTACATCTAAAACATGAAAAGTGAATTATGAGAGCCTCCTGATGAATGGATGCATTCTCCCACTTTTATAGCCTCTAATCTATGTTTTCTGGGCCGAGAACTGGGTCGAAAACAGCCCAAAAATCACTGGAGAAGAATTCAAACACGCTGATTTCTGTCACTGCGATGCGGCCGCATGGATCACGCGGTCGCGTCGCCTAGCATCAGAGGAACTATAGCATATTATATATCAAATCGAAGCCCCGGTCGTTAGCTTTCCAACGCAACTGGAACCGCGTCATTTGGATCTCTGTAGCTAAAGTTATAGTTGTTTGAGTGCGAAGAGGTCAGGCTGGACAGCTTAGCAATTTCTCCAACTTCTTGTATTCCTTCCACTTTTGCATGCTTCCTTTCCATCCTCTATGTCATTCCTGCCCTATAATCTCTGAAAATACTTAACACACATATCAAGGCATCTAATGGTGATAAGAGGGGATTAATAATAAGCAAATATAAGATCAAAGAAGCATGTTTTCAATCAAAGCACATAATTAGGAAGGCAAATGTAAAACCATGCAAATAGTATGAATAAGTGGGTAAAGAGTAGATAAAAACCACTCAAATGAGCACAAGATAAACCGTGAAATAGAGATTTATCAACCTCCCCACACTTAAACAATAGCATGTCCTCATGCTAAGCTCAAGAGAAACTATAAAGGTGAAGAGGAATGATAGAATGTATGAAATGCAACCTACCTATATGAATGCAACTACATGCAAAAATATTTCTATCCTACTTGGTTAAAAGCAAATAAGTTCTCCAAGACAAACATAAATCAGATTTCACTAATTCAAATTATACAATAAGAGACAAGTAAACTTGTAAGAAGATAGCTCATGAAAGCAGGAAACATAGAATTAAGCACTGAACCCTTACTGGTAGTGTATATCACTCTAATCTCTCAAGTGTATAGGGTTAATCACTCTACTCTTCTCTAATCATGCTTTCTAAACCTTGTTCTTCATCTAATCAATCAACAAATATTTAATATACCAATGCAAACATCATGAGGTCTTTTCAAGGTTGTAATGGGGCTGAGGTAAAGGTAAGGATATATGTATGGCCAAGTGAGCTATAATATGAATCTTTAATTAACCTAAGCTCTCACCTAATATACATATACTCTATATACTTTTAAATTCATGCCTAGCTACCCATAATTCCCACTTTTGTATAATTTCCATACTCATGTACCAAATTTTTGATATTTCTTTACTTTTGTCACATGTGCATTGATATTTTTATTAACTTAGCATTGGGGTAATTTTATCCCCTTTATTTATTTATTTATCTTATATATTTTTTTTTCTTTTTCTCTTTTTCTTTTTTTTTTCTTTTTCTTATTTTCTTTTCTTTTTTTTTGTAGAGAAATAAACATAACTTATCAATGCACATGGATTTTCTATTATTTTTCTATTTTGGTTTTTCATGAGTAGGTTCCCAAATTCCCAATATTCAAATAAATTAGAAACATGATACATTCCCTTATTAACCCATGTTCCCACAGTTTCCCCACACTTAATTGTTACACAATCCCTATCTTAAGCTAACCAAAGATTCAATTGGGATATTTAATTATTTTTCTGCTTTAAGGCTAGTGATGTGGTAAAATACAGAACAAATGGGGATTAAAAAGGCTCAAAGTGGCTGACAAGGGTGATTTAAAGGGTAGGCTTATTTGGGATAAGTGAGCTAAAATCAAACAATGGCCTCAATCATATGCAAGCATGTAAATACACTAAATAATGGACATATAGATTGGAACAAAATATAGATTACAATCATAGAGAAGAAAACACACAGGAAAAAAATTTATGGTTAAATAATGTAACCATGTAAATAAGCTCAAAATCTCACAGGTTGTGTGTTCCTTGGCTCAAAAACCATGTTCCAAATACAACTTCAAACAAGTTTTATCACAAAAAAATTTTAATAATTGATTTAAATTAGTGAAAATTTTCAAAAATAGGGTCTTAAAAAGAAACTTATTATTTTAACCAAGCAGTAACTAAATGCATAAAATCAAATAAATATGAAAATGTAACAACTAATTTAACGAAGAAAATTAAAACATTGGTGTTGAGACAGGGATGTACTAACCCACGGAGATCGGTATCGACCTTCCCACACTTAAAGATTGCACCGTCCTCGGTGCATGCTGAGATGTGCAGGTGGACGGGTTGTTTCAACTGTTGCTTTTCTCTAAGGATTGTGCAGATGGACTTGTCTGTCTCCTCATGTAAACGTCTTCTGGTTCTCTTCCTGGTGGCCATCCTGAAAGAAAAAGGGAAGAAAGGTAACCCAATAATAGAGATAAGAAAATAAATGAAGTATGGTTGGGTTAATGCCAAATGAAAAGGGTCTCATTTACATGGTAGCTACAACATGTAAGTGAGAAAATAATAGAAGCCATGGCATACCAGTGGTGCAGAATATGCAACAATGGGGAAGAGAGTGGGGAAGGAAAGATAATATAAATTAAAAATCAATACAAAAGTAATACAGGTATAAAAGATTGGCATTGATTTAAATAATATTACCTAACCAGAATAAAACAAGTCATAAGCACCAAGATAATACCAGAAAAGAAATAACAGTTGAATAAGAATATTTGAACACCAATGGTAAAATAATAAATTTAGAAAAATAAAAATATGCAATGAATGAAAGTATGCAAATAAATAAAATAAAATAAAATGAGAGGGAAAAAGGATGAGAAGAAGAAAAAGAAAGTGAGAAAGGAGAGAGAAGGAAGAAATTAAGATTAGAAAAGAAAAGATAAGAAAATTGGCACTAATCTAGATAGGTTGTGCGAAGCTGGCGACGCGGTCGCGTGGTGTGCGATAAAGTTGGGTTACACGGACGCGTGGGGCACGCGATCCCGTGACTCGATTTATGCTAGTGGCGCGAGTGCAGCCTTGCGGTCGCACAACTCTCTGTTCAAAACTCAGTATTGCCAAAATCCAGGGTGACGCGGTCGCGTGGGTGACGCGATCGCGTGAGTGGCCTTATTTCCAATATGACGCGGACGCATGGGTGACGCGTTCGCGTGGGAGGGCTTGGGCTTCCAGCACGAGTCCAGCCCCATTCCAGCTTAACCTTCGGCCATGCACCCTTGTGACGTCGATTTACATGGCACGCGGCCGCGTGGGTGACGCGGTCGCGTGGGAGGCCAAAGTTCCCATGTGACGCGGACGCGTCGGGGACGCAGTTGCGTGGGTCGATTTGTGCCACTGGGACGCCTCCAGCCACGCTCCAGCATGACTCTCTGTTCGTTTTTATTTTCTCCCCTCTCCTTGCGACGCGGACGCGTCGCTGATGCGGTCGCGTCGCGTGGCTTTTTTTTTTAATCTGAAAAGAAAATGCAGAATGCAGTGTTAATATGAATGTGATGCAAAACTCTAGGTTCAATAAAATAAAATAAAACTCAAAAACAAATAAAACTAAATAAAAATGAAAAAGGAACGATCATACCACGGTGGGTTGTCTCCCACCTAGCACTTTTAGTTAAAGTCCATAAGTTGGACATTTAATGAGCTTCCTGTTATGGTGGCTTATGCTTGAACTCATCCAGGAATCTCCACCAATGTTTGTGATTCCAGTAACCTCCGGGGTCCCAAACTAGGCACGTAAAGCCTTTGAGCAGCTTCAAACAGATTCTTAGGCTCCCGGGGTGTCAGATGTCAGAAAAGATTCCAGGATCCCAAATCTTGCTTTTACACCCATCTTTGTCGGGATTTGTATTTTTCCAACTGGGTGATAGGTAATTTGAATTCTCACTGCAGCTACCAAACAGCTTCCTAGACCCATTCAGTTGAGCTTTACACCAACCTTTGCGTTTAAACTTAAAGCTTCCAACCATGATGAACCTTGCAGGATAATTCTTACCACTGGCTATCTTCCTCTTACTCTTAATGTTACAAAGAGCTCTAAGTTGACCATCCATCTCCAGTAGCCCATATTCAAGTGGAATTAGAAAGCTAAGGGATATGAATTTTACCCACTTGAATGTTGTGAAGGATGATGGCAACTTAGGGGGAGGTATTTTTAATGAAATTGCAAGCTCCACTCCCTTGTGCTCTTCTCTGATAATTACCACCTCTTTGCAAACTTCTTCAATTTCAACATCTTCCTCTTGGTAGCTTTCTTCCAATTCAATCTCCTCTTCATTGCTTTCTAAGGGCATGGGAGGTTGTGCTTCTTCTTCTTGAATCTCCATCACTTGATCAACCTCTTCCAAGTCTTCAACTGTGATATGCCTTGGAGGTTGTACACCCTCCTCAACATCAATTGCAACCGTCTTGGAAGGAGGCTCTATGACTGGACTTTCCCATGGAGGTTCTGCATCTCCTAAGTCTTCAACCACTTCTTCTTCTTCAATAATTCCGGCTTCCTCTACTTGTTCCAGTACAAAGTCATGCTCCGTACTGTTCACTGGAGTTTCTAGTATCTCCTTCATACTACATTCTTCATTAGATTGTCCACATGAAGCCATGGGGGTTCCTTGAGTGTCCGAACGTCGGGAAGCTAATTGACTCATTATTGCTTGCTCCAATTGATGAATGGTTGCCTGACATCGATCCACTGTTTCCTTGAGACGATCCTTTGTCTCTTGATGCACTCGGCTTTCATAAATAGGATCATAGAGCTCTTGGATTGATGGATATGGAGATGGTGAATATTGAAGTGGTGGTTCTTGTGAGTAATCGGGTTGGAATTGGGGTGGTTCTATATATGGTTCATATGGCTCATAAGGTGGTTGGTATGGTGGTTGAGTGTTAGGGTCATATGGAGGTGAATAGCGGAAAAGGGGCTTGTGAGTTTGGTGGTCCAAAGTTATGTTGAGGAGGGGGTTCATAGGCATATGGTGGTGGTTGTTGATAATCAAAAGAGCTCTCACCATAGCCATTGCCTTGATATGCATCACAGAATGGTTGTTGACAGTCGATTGGAGGTGGTTGTTGCCATGAGGGTTGATCAAATCCTTGTGGCTCCTCCCATCTTTGATTCTTCCAACCTTGATGCCTGTTCTCATTGTAATTTCCTCTTCCTGCAATATAATTGTAACCAGACCCATAGCCAAAGGGGTGAGAGTTCATAGTAGTAAATAAAAATTAAAAACAAAAATAAAAATAAATTTAAATTAAAAGGTTATTTAAATTTTGAATTTGAAAATTAAATTTTGAAATTTTGAATTTTAAATTTTTGAATTTTGAATTTTTGAAATTTGAAATTTGAAAATTTTGAAATTTGAATTTTGAAAATTTTTAAAATTGAATTTTGAAATTTGATTTTTGAAATAAGATAAGATAAAATAAAAATTTTAAAATAAAAACCAATAACCTCTTAACTTAAGAAAAAGCAAAAATAAAAACAAAAATAAAAACAAATAAACAAGCGAAAATAAAATATTTACAATAACCAATAATAAGGCACACGTTTGCGATTCCCCGGCAACGGCGCCATTTTGATGAGAGAACTTTTGCGTGGTCTAGAAATTTGCGGATAAATCCTCGTTGCAAGTATAGTTTCTAAACCTTCAAAAGTCCTTTCATACAAACGTTTTGGTTGTCACAAGTAACAAACCCCTTTGAAATTGATAACCGAGTATTCAAATCTCGGGTCGTCTTCTCAAGGAATTGCAGGGAGGTATGTTCTTATTATTGGTTATGAGTTTATAAATTGGGGTTCTGGAGTTTGGGCAATGCGCACAGGTATATTTTCAAGCAATAAAAATAAATAAATAACTGTAAAATAAACTCTTGGCAAGGTATTAGAAATTGGAAGTCCAGACCAAGTTATCCTTATCAATGATAATGAAAATTGAATCTTAATTTCACTTAGTTAACCCTTACTTAAAGCAGAGGAAGGTCAAGTGACTAATTAGTTTGATCTTCAAATCCTAGTTAATTCCTAAGAAAATATTGGGATTATTGAAGTTCAATTCAATTGGTAAGATAACAATTATCAATTATGCTGTTGAGTTGGATAACTCCTGAGTTACTGATTTCTTAACCAAAACCAAAAGGGAAAAAGTAAATCCACTGGAATAAAAATGCCTTCAGATGGGAAGCAATAATCATGTAAATAAAAGAAAGCAATAATAACTGAAATACTTCAAATAATATTAACTCAAAGAAGATCATAACATGAATGCCATAAGCCAATTACTCAAAAGATAAATATCAATTAAAGTACTAAGGTGAATAATAATAGAAACGAAATTAAAAAGAAAGGAACATTAAACCTGGGATCGAGAGTCACTCTTAAAACTAAGAGAAGTCCTAAATCCTAATCCTAAGAGAGAGAGAGGAGAGAACCTCTCTCTCTAAAACTACATCTAAAACATGAAAAGTGAATTATGAGAGCCTCCTGATGAATGGATGCATTCCCCCACTTTATAGCCTCTAATCTGTGTTTTCTGGGCCGAAAACTGGGTCGAAAACAGCCCAGAAATCGCTAGAGAAGAATTCAAACACGCTGATTTCTGTCACTGCGACGCGGCCGCATGGATCACGCGGTCGCGTCACCTAGCGTCAGGGGAACTATAGCATATTATATATCAAATCGAAGCCCCAGACGTTAGCTTTCCAACGCAACTGGAACCGCGTCATTTGGACCTCTGTATTAAAGTTATAGCCATTTGAGTGCGAAGAGGTCAGGCTGGACAGCTTAGCAATTTCTCCAACTTCCTGTATTTCTTCCACTTTTGCATGCTTCCTTTCCATCCTCTAAGCCATTCCTGCCCTATAATCTCTGAAAACACTTAACACACATATCAAGGCATCTAATGGTGATAAGAGGGGATTAATAATAAGCAAATATAAGATCAAAGAAGCATGTTTTCAATCAAAGCACTTAATTAGGAAGGCAAATGTAAAACCATGCAAATAGTATGAATAAGTGGGTAAAGAGTAGATAAAAACCACTCAAATGAGCACAAGATAAACCATGAAATAGAGGTTTATCAGCTTCTCAAGAAACACCCGCAGCAGCAACTAAGTCAGACACCAATGCTGGAAATGGCAAATTACCCCGGTCGTGAACTTGACTCATCGCTTGCTTGACAAGAGGCGGAATGTTCACCGGCTTCTCCGTGAGAACACACCAAACAAGCAAGGCAAGATCCGCCGTGATGGACGACTTGTGGGTGCTAGGCAGCACATAGTGGGATAGGATTTGGGCCCAAGCTCTAGCTTCCACAGTGAGAAAGCGAGTGTCAATGCTCTTGGGCCTCATCCGGAGTCGACCATGGATCCAAAATCCTTCTGGTTCAGCAATGACTCGGAGAATCGAGTCCCAGTTGAATCTATACTTCTCACGCTGACATAAGACTTTTTGGTAGCCATCCATGTCACTTGGCACTGGTAGGACATTAAGCACTTGTTGAATAGCCTCTTCTGAAAGTGAGACTTGCTTCCGGCGCATGTACACCGATTGAAGAGAGGGAAGATGGTAGTTGGTATAAAGTTCTTCCACCCAAGAAAGGTTGATTTCTCTTGGTTTTCGCAAAAGAAACTCCCATCCTCGCTGTTCAATGCGGGGCAAAATATAAGGAGCAACCTTGTCCGGCGTAGTGAGTATATGCTCGGGGTGATAGTTCCTTACCGCTATGGAGGGGAACATTAGTTCACAGAAGCGGTTAGGGAACCTTGAAGGATCTTTCGCCGGCTTGCCCTTGTCATTCACATCAATAGGAGCGGGTATCTTTCCTTTCTTAGATGGGGGTTTGGCTCCTACTGAAGAATGCGCCTTAGAATTTGATTTTTGGGGTGCCCTCTTTGCGGCCGGTTTCCTTGGAGCTATCCCCTTGCCTTTCTTGGTGGCCATTCTAAAAAGGGAGAGAAAGAAGGAAAACATTAAACCCAAGAATCGATTTGACAAAAGACATGCAAGTGAATTGTAATGCCCGTGGTAGATGTAAAAACAAGGGTCATAACACTTGGCATGGGATGCAAGAGGGAGTAGTGCATACAATGGCATGAGAAGAGTAGTCTCAAGCATCCATAATAAAAAGCAAGTCATGTTCAATGGTATCTAATTGGCAAGTATCAACTCTAAGCACACAAGTTAGACTCAATGCATTTAAGGGAAAGAAAGTGAATGAGGAAGGAGCACCAAATGGAGAAATATATGGGTAATTTGAGCCAAAATGGTATATGTGCATTTTCTCAAACACTTAGCGTGCAATAATCAAGCAATGAGCAATTATGAGATACTAAACCAATTCAAAGCCCAAAATGGAATATCAATCATCACATAGATATCACATAATGGTAAATGAGTGACAAAAGATCTAGTAATGCAACTAAGCTCAAATTCAACATCCATGGAGAAATAAAGAAAAGAAAAGGAAAATAAGCAAACAAAAATCACGAAACATCGTCATGCAAGTAAAAGAGAGACTAAAGTAAAGCAATAAGAAGCAACTAACTAGAAGAAATAATGTAAGGAAAAATGGAAGTAAAGGAAAAGAAGAAACAAAACCTTGATGAGTATGAAGGAACAAAGTTGAACCTTCTTTTGTGAGGATGAGATGGAAAATAGGAGAAGTGTAGTGCTACCGGAAAGAGTGGTTGTCACCGGTGAGTGGCCGGAGACAATAGTGGTGGATTGTGAAAGAAAAAGAAGAGAAGGGAAATGATGGATTGAGAAGAGGAAGAAACTAAAGAAGAGAAGGGGTTGAGAGAAAGGAAAACAGGGCACGACGCGAAGGTCTTAAATTGACTCGCGCAACCAGCGCGCGCACGCAAGGTGCGCTGGCGCGTCAGTGAGAGTGCTAGCAGATGGCGCGGGTACGTCAGTGGCGCGCGGGCAAGAGAGGTTGTGCCTCAGGCACAAAAGTGGCACAAAGTTAGCACAAGTCTCTGGTTTTTGTACCAGCGTGAGTCAGTCAAGTAGGCGCGCGGGCGCGCACCCTGCGCGGACGCGTGCTTGAGGTGTTTTGCCACTGGCGCGGACGCACACTACGCGCGGACGCGTGGGTTTTGGCACAAGGTTGGCCCAATTGTGGCATAACTCTCTGGTTTTTGTACCAGAGAAGTCATATTCACCATTGGCACGCGCGCGCACCGTGCGCTAGCGCGTCGATGGTTAAATTGCCAGAGTGCGCGCAGGCGGCATGTACGCGGACGCGTGAGTGCCTGGCGCGAGTTGGGCACGAAGTGGGCATAACTCTCGGGTATTTGGCCCAAGAGTGGGGATTTGCTACCGGCGCGCGCGTGCACTGTGCGCTGGCGCGTCGGTGCCCTTTTTCAAAGAACAAATTTTTGTTTTCTTTGCTTTTTCACACCCTATCTACAAGAGCATTCTTCCTACCTAATAAAATCAACAAAACTAACATTCCTATGCACTCAATCAGTCATCAAACGATCACAAAACTCACAAGAAATTAAGAATACTAAGAAGATGGTATAAACAAGGAAGATCTTACCATGGTGGGGTGCCTCCCACCAAGCACTTTTCTTTAACGTCCTTAAGTTGGACGGTCCTTTTTTTAAGCTTCCTCTCTTCTTGGTGCATCCTCCAATATGTACACTTCTAGCTCTCTTGGAGGCTTGCAACCATGATACTTCTTCACTCTATGTCCGTTCACCTTGAAAGTCGCTTCACTTTTGGGATCAAACAATTCCACCACTCCGTAGGGCTTCATCTCCCTCACCTTGAAAGGTCTTTCCCATCTAGAGCGGAGCTTGCCAGGCATAAATCGGAGCCTTGAGTTGTAAAGGAGGACTTCATCTCCTTCTTGAAAGTCCTTCTTTCGAATGTGATGGTCATGGAATGCTTTAGTCTTTTCCTTGTAGATTCGGGCATTCTTATATGACTCATAACTCAAGCATTCAAGCTCCTCTAATTGTAGCTTCCTAGCTTCACCCGCCTTGGCTAGATCCATGTTGCACTGCTTTACCGCCCAATAGGCTCGATGCTCAATCTCCACCGGAAGGTGGCATGCCTTACCATAGACGATCTGGAAAGGGCTCATCCCTATCGGAGTCTTGTAGGCCGTTCTATATGCCCATAACGTATCTCTTAACCAGAGGCTCCAATCCTTTCTTTGTGGGTTAACCACTTTTTCCAAGATTCTCTTGATTTCCCGGTTGGACACTTCCGCTTGCCCATTTGTTTGCGGATGGTGAGTAGTAGCAATCTTATGCGTCACTCCATAGCGCTTGAGCAATGCTTCTACCTTCCTGTTACAAAAGTGGGATCCTTGGTTGCTCACGATTGCTCGTGGCGACCCATAACGGCATACAATATGATTCCTTATGAAAGAAACAACGGTATTGGCGTCGTCAAGGCGGGTAGGCACAGCCTCTACCCACTTTGACACGTAGTCAACCGCTAACAGAATATACAGATACCCACTAGAGTTGGGAAACGGTCCCATAAAGTCAATGTCCCATACATCAAATATCTCACAGAACAACATAGGTTGCTGAGGCATTTCATCCCTTTGGGATGCGTTTCCTGACTTCTGACACTGATGGCAAGACACACATAACCGGTTAGCATCCTTGAATAAGGTTGGCCACCAGAATCCACAATCCAACACTTTTTTAGCGGTCCTTTGTGGGCCAAAGTGGCCACCACATTCGGACGAATGACAAGCTTCAAGGATCGGTTGGAATTCGGGTTTCGGGACACATCTTCGAATTACTTGGTCCACGCCTCTCTTCCACAGGTGAGGGTCATCCCAAATATAGTATTTGGAATCACTCCTCAACTTGTCCCTTTGGTTTTTTGAAAAGTTGGGAGGGAAGATTCTTGCAACCAAGTAGTTCGCCATCGGGGCAAACCAAGGAAAGCTATCCGACACAGCATGCAAACTATCCAATGGGAATGAGTCATTGATCGGAAATGGATCAGTTTTTAAATTCTCAATGCGGCTTAAATGATCTGCAACCAGGTTTTGAGATCCACTCCGGTCCTTAATCTCAATGTCAAATTCTTGCAAAAGCAAGATCCAACGTATGAGTCTAGGCTTTGACTCATTCTTTGTCAATAAGTACTTTAAAGCTGCATGATCCGTGTATACCACTATCTTTGAACCTAGCAAATAAGATCTGAATTTATCTAAAGCATGAACAATGGCTAAGAGTTCTTTTTTAGTTGTGGTATAGTTGGATTGTGCTGCATCTAGTGTCTTAGAAGAGTAAGCAATGACATAAGGGAGTTTACCATCGCGCTGTGCAAGCGCGGCACCCACAGCATAGTTTGACGCATCGCACATTATCTCAAATGGCAACGTCCAGTTGGGGCCTCGCACGATTGGTTCCGTGGTGAAAACTCTCCTTAGCTCTTCAAAAGCTTTTACACATTTACTGTCAAACTCAAAATCCACATCTTTTTAGAGTAGGCGCGACGATGGCAAAGCGATCTTGCTGAAGTCCTTGATAAAGCTCCTGTAAAATCCTGCATGTCCCAAAAATGAGCGGACCTCCCTCACGGATGAGGGGTGAGGCAAAGTAGTAATAACATCAACCTTGGCCGGGTCCACAGAAATGCCTTCACTAGAGACTACATGTCCTAACACTATGCTTTGTCATAACATAAAGTGACATTTTTCAAAATTTAAGACAAGGTTGGTGTCAACACATCTAGCTAGAACCTTGGCCAAGCTCTCTAAACAACAATCGAATGAGATACCATAAACGCTGAAGTCGTCCATAAAAACTTCCAGGCAATTCTCCATTAGATCGGAGAAGACACTCGTCATGCACCGCTGAAAGGTAGCGGGTGCGTTACATAGTCCAAATGGCATCCTTTTATAGGCAAAGGTGCCAAACGGACAGGTAAACGTGGTCTTCTCCTGATCTTCAGGAGCAATATGTATCTGAAAATAGCCAGTAAATTCATCAAGAAAACAGTAGTGAGATTTACCTGCCAAGCGGTCTAGCATCTGATCAATGAAGGGTAGGGGGTAATGGTCCTTTCGTGTGGCGACGTTCAATCTTCTGTAGTCAATACATACTCGCCACGCATTTTGTACCCTTTTAGTAACCATTTCACCGTCGTCCTTCTTGACCGTTGTAATGCCTGACTTCCTGGGAACAACCTGAACCGGGCTCACCCACTCACTATCGGAAATTGGGTATATGATATCCGCATCCAGTAATCGAGTGACCTCTTTCTTCACTACATCAAGGATGGTTGGGTTGAGCCTCTTTTGCGGTTGCCTAACCGGCTTGGCTCCATCTTGGAGAAATATCCTATACATGCACTTGCGGGGGTCAATTCCCATAATATCCGCTAGGCTCCATCCTATTGCTTTCTTGTACTTTCTTAGAACGTCTAGGAGCTTTCTTTCTTCTTCACTTGAGAGCTCACTAGCAATAATGACCGGAAATCCTTGGTTGTCCTCTAAGAAAGCATATTTCAAATGAGATGGAAGGGGCTTCAGTTCACTTTTTACCTCAAGGTGAGGTTCCTTTTCATCAAGCTCATGGGACTCATTCTTGACAATTTCTTCTTGTTCATCCTCTTGGTCATCCTTCTCCTCACCAGTGGGGTAGCACGACTTGTCATGGTTTTCCTCTTGCACTTCCGCTACCACTTCATCAATTACATCACATCGGAGCATAGAATATTCTTCGGGGGGATGTTTCATGCCTTCCTCTAAATTGAACTTGATAGTCTTATCTCCAACCCCAAAGGAATATATACCAGTGAAGGCATCTAACTTGAATTTGGAGGTTTTAAGGAAGGGTCTACCAAGTAGAACAGAGGATGAGCTTCTATTTTCTATTGGAGGCATTTCAAGGATGTAGAAGTCGACCGGAAAGACCAAATCCTTAATTGCCACAAGTACATCTTCTGCTATTCCCATCACTGTGATCACACTTTTATCGGCTAAGGAAAACCTCGCCGCCGACTTCTTCAATGGAGCTAAATTCAACCGCACATAGATAGAAAGCGGCATGATGCTAACACAAGCTCCCAAGTCACACATACAATCATGAAAAGTGTATCCACCAATACAACAAGACACTAAGCATGGTCCCGGGTCACCACATTTTCTTGGAATAGGTTCTATCAAGGAAGAGATTGAACTACCCAAGGATAATGTATCCAATTCTCCTATCCTATCCTTGTGTGTACATAAGTCCTTCAAAAATTTTGCATACTTTGGAATTTGTTGAATAGCATCAAGGAGCGGTATAGCTACCTCAACCTTTTTGAACACTTGAAGCATGTTCAAATCAAATTCCGGTGTCTTCTTTGCTTTCTTCACCATGGAAGGGAATGGAATAGGAACGGACTCATCCATTATAGCTTTCCTCTTGGGTTCTTTGAGGTTTACTCCTTCTTCCTCATGCCTTTTGTCTACCACCTCTTCTTCATGTGGAGCTTCGACAACTACCTCTTTCTCATGAACATCCTCCATGCCCCTTGGAGGTATCTCCTCTAATGTAGTCCCCGACCTTAAAGTGATGGCGTTGAGACCGCCCTTTGGGTTTGGTTGGGGTTGGGATGGAAGGTTAGAAGAACTTTAGGGTTGGTTGATGTTGTTATTGGGGTTTGGTGGTTGGTTCGACATGTTCATCTTTGAAAGTAAGTTGGTGACGTTAGCCAATTGAGTACTCAAGGCATCAAATTGAGCCTTGTTGCTCTCATCTCGTTTTTTCATAGTGGCTCTAAGCTCTTCAACTTGATTGTTGGAAGATGGAGGAGTTGGGTTTTGATTTTGTTGTCTATGGTGTGGTGCTTGGTACTTGGTGTAGTTGTTTTGGTTTTGGTTGGAGTGGCTTTGGTTGGCTTGGTAGTTGGTGTTGTTGTGGTGATATTGGGATGAAGATTGGTTGTTGTTGTGATGAGAAGGAGAGTTGTTCCATCTTTGGTTTTGATTGCTTCCTTGTGCATTATCTCTCCACCCTTGATGTTGACTACCACCTTGATGGTAATTGTTTTGACCTTGAGAAGGGTAGGGTGGACGGTTATTGTAATTCATATTGGCTACCACAAGAGCATGTTCCTCTTGAATTTGATGGCATTGGTCGGTGTAACATGTGGTGTTAGAGCACAAACCACAAATTCTAGGAGGGCCTTCAAGTTGAGCAACTGGAGGTAGGGCTTGGACGGTTTGATGGAGTAGTATTCCTTTTGATCCCTTTGAATTTGTGTAAGGATGGTGGTCATATCCCCAAGTGCCTTGGTTAAGCTTGATTCGGAAGGGGATGGTTCTACCATACCCTTTAGGGGATTACTCCTCACTCTTGTGTGTTGTGTAGATTTGGTAACATTCTTTATCAAATCCCAAGCTTTTCCCTCCATCTTATTTTTCGAAAGGGAGCCACCACTAGAAGCGGTGAGCAATCTTCTATCCTCCGTACAAAGACCTCCGGTAAAGTAGCTAATGAGCAAGTTAGTGGTCATCCCGTGGTGTGGACATGACTCCAATAACCTCTTGAACCGAGACCAATACTCGTACAAACTCTCTTGGTCTATTTGCATTATGCCCGAACTCTCTTTTCGGATGTAGTCGGTCTTCTCCGATAGAAAGAATTTATCAAGAAACTCTCTTCTCAAGAAATCCCAATTAGTCACAATCTCATCCGGTAGCAAATAGAACCATGTTTTTGCTTGCGCTTCAAGAGAGAATGGGAAGGCAAAAACCATGATAGCTACCTCATCGGTTCCATGCCTTCGAGCTGTAGAACAAGCAACTTGAAAATCCTTCAAATGTCGGATGGGGTCTTGACCCGGCAACCCATGATACATAGGAAGTAGATTTATCAAGCTACTCCTCAACTCAAAGTTCGGGTCAAGGTTAGGATACCTTGCTTGCAACGGTTGAAGTATGATATCCGGAGCTCCTTGCTCATGCAAAGTGATCCGGCGTGGCTCCGCCATGTGTGGCTCACCTGTAGGATGCAAAGATGTATTAGTAGTGCCAATAGAAGAATAGGAAGTAACAGACTCCAAGTCACTCTCAGTAACGTCTAGTGATTCGGTGTTTTCCTCAAGAGAGGCCGAAGTACTAGGTGTATAGTCCAACCGTCGCCTAGCTTGCCGAGTGTGTAATAAAGTCCTTTCGATCTCGGGATAAAATTGGCCAAGCTAGAATTCGGTTGAGACCGAGTCATCAAACTTGAAAGTCATAGCATAAATCTAAAGGAAATCTAAACTATGGCTAAGTAAGTAAAAGAGTAAACTATCTACAATATTCACATATTCACATAACCAATATCAAGGCATACGTTGTAACCATTTCCCGGCAACGGCGCCAAAAATTTGACAAGCCAATGCCAAGGGTGTATTGGTAAAGATTCTCTTCAAGAAAACCGCGTTGTAAGTATAGCTCTACCAACAAAAATCCTCGGGGGTCAAATTTAGAAGAGGAATTTGGTTGTCACAAGTTCAACCCCAATAGAAATAGCCAAAGTATTCAAACCTCGGGTCGTCTCACAAGGAATGGGCAATCATGTGCTTCGACATTGGTTAGAAATCCGGGGTTGTGAGTTATAAGCATGAAAATAAATGGGAATCTTAACAAACAAGTAATCTTAAAATGCAACAATTAATTCAATCAACTAAGCAAAACATAAGCACTTTCAATGAATAAACAACATTTCACTTAATTCTATTGTAACCCAAACAAGAAACTACAACTAAAGCAATTGGTTGACAAAGTTGATTTCAAGTATGAATAATAAAGGTAACTCTTGGCTAGGCTCGGGAATTGGGATCACCATCCTTGTCTAACAACTATACCTTGACAATTATAAGGAACCAAGCTCATTAAGTCTACTCTCAAAGTCTTAAGTACGTGATATCTACCCCTAGACTTGAAGTATGTCAAATGGCCCTGATCACATCAACCCATAAGTCCCAACCTACCTACTAATTAGATTAGTAATGGGTTGGCGTCAATGAGTATCAAATTGACCACCTAGGGCTCCCAAACCATCAAATCCATTAGACCCAATGACTCAAGTTTATCCAATTCCCTTGACCTAGGCCAAGAGTGAAAAAGACTACTCCATAATCAAAGTAAACAATTCATCAAACACTTGGTAAGCACTAACAAAAGACATGTTCAAAATAGCAATTAAATTGAATTCTACAAATACCCACTAACAATTATCAACATACAATCATCCAAACTACTAGACTAAACATAGAAATCATCAATGTAATATCAACAAGTCAAGATTTACAACATTCATGAAATGGGTATAAAATGATAATTGACAAGAATTCATAAACTATCACAAGATATAAGCAAAATTGTAACAAGAAATTCAAATTGAACAATTAAAACTAGTAATTAACAAGATCCAAGTCACAAATCAATAAGGGAAGATCAAATTAAAACTAGATCTAGAGAGGAACAACGATTTCTCTCTCTAGAATAACCAAAGAACCAAAAACTAGCTAAAAATTATGTCCTAGTGTAAAATGAGTGATCTCTCTCTTTCCCCTTGCATCCTTGGGTCTTTTTCCATGCAGAAACAGCTTGAAATTGGGCCTAATGAGCCTCAGAAATTGCCAGGCACGATTTCCTTTAATGAGGTCACGTGCAGCCTTCCAAGCGTGCGCGTGCGCCGATTGTTTTTGCGATCTACGCGTGCGCGCCAAGTGCGCGTGCGCGTCGATAAGAATCTCCTGATTCGCGTGGATGCGTCCATCCTTGCGCGCCGCTTCCAGCCAATCCCATCCACGCGTGCGCGTGGAGTGCGCGAGCGCGCCGATGCTGCTTTCCTAAGATCTCAATTCTTCATGTTCCTCCCTTTTGTACATGCTTTCTCCCTCTCTTCTAAGTCATTCCTACCCTATAATTCCTGAAATTACTCAACAAATACATCACGGTATCGAATGGCAATAGAAGAGGATTAAAATATGGAAATTTTAAGGCAAAATAAGCATGTTTTACATCATAGAGCAATATTGGGAAGTGAACACAAAACCATGCATTTCTTGCGAATAAGTGTGAGAAATATTGATAAAATCCCTCAAAATAAGCCAAGATAAACCACAAAATCGGGGTTTATCACGTACGTGAAATGGGAAGATTACAAGCCAACATACGCGGGCAGTACCACGCATACGCGAGATAGGCAGATTTACACCCCTGCGTGTGTGAAACATGGCATTCGTATGTGAAACCTCTATTTTGGCCAAATGTGATATTTTTGAACGTTTAAACAAACCTCTATCTATCCAAACCCCTTTTACACTTGCCTTTGGTCTGTTAGTAAACCTTTAAGCCTTAGAATGTGGATGAGTCTGTTAAATAAATTAAGGAGATATTTGGGAGGGTTTTAGGAAGTGATAACTGAATTAACAAAGTGTGGGTGATGTTAAATAAGAAGTGATTGATAAATATGACGATGATAATGATGAATTGCAAATTGAATGAGAAATGGGTTGATGATGTTTGAACTTGAGTGAAGGATGATGAATATTGATATTAAAGTATGATAATTGAATGAATTAAATGATTATAAGATATATCTGACCGGGTAAGAGGAGGTGGCATTGTCCACTCGCTCCGGATATATGTTGAGACTCTGGATAAGATGCAGTAGTGTTATCCATTTGCTCCGGTTAAGAGTCGAGACTCCTGGTAAGATGCAGTGGTATTATCCAATTGCTCCATATTAGAGTTCGAGACTTCGAGTAAGAGGCAAGGGTTGAGTTTTAACGCCGCTTGCTCCGGGTCGAGAACTGTAACACCACCTGGGTTAAAGGCAAGGGTGAGGTTCTCCCCTGCTCCAGGTATACGGGTAAGATGCAAGGGTTGCGAATTGGTCCTACTTGCTCCGTGTTTAGTGTTTTGTCCAGGGTTAGCTACCAGACATGTCGGGTTTGACTTTATAACCGACAGATAAGACTCATCAGCCATAGGGCAGACATGCATCATGTGCATTTGTGTGATTTGTTTGAGTATGCTTTGTTTTGACGTGCTTAATTGTTTAACTGTAATAAATTGCTACTTGTCCTATCTACTGTAGCTACTACCTTTATTTGTGTTTTCTTTGTTTGAATTGTAAGTGTTTGCAACTGAAAGATTCTTCATGCTGGCAGATATGACGCTTAGGATAGTTCCACCGGTGTTTCGGAGGGTTGGACGAGACGAAAAGTGAAGTATTAGGTTAAAGATGGATTTAGAACTTGAATACCTTAGATAACTTACCTAATTTATGGTTTAGAATACTTTCTTATGTTTAATTCTGAGTGTCGGAGTTCTAGGAATGCATCTGACTTTCCCAGGACCGTATACATTATGTATGTTGGCATCTTTACCATACTAAGAACTTTTGGTTCTCATTTCATATATATGTTGTTGCTTTTTAGATGCTGGTCGGGAGGCATGATTAACCACTATTTCATGGTTTATCTTGTGCTCAATTGAGTGGTTTTTATCAACTCTTTACCCACTTATTCATACTATTTGCATGGTTTTACTTTTTCCTTCCAGATTTTGTGCTATGATTGAAAACATGCTTCTTTGGGCTTTAAATTTGCTTTGTTTAATCCTCTCTTATTACCATTCGATGCCGTGATATGTGTGTTAAGTGTTTTCAGAGATTACAGAGCAGGAATGGCTTAGAGGATGGAAAGGAAGCATGCAAAAGTGGAAGGAATACAAGAAATTGAAGGAACTGCTAAGCTGTCCAGCCTGACCCTCTCGCACTAAATCGATCATAACTTGAGCTACAGAGGTCCAAATGATGTGGTTCTAGTTGCGTTGAAAAGCTAACGTCCGGAGCTAAGAAATGATATATAATATGCTATAGTGGCCATACAGCTAGGTGACGCGAGCGCGTGCTCCACGCAAACGCATCGCAATGATGAAAAACCAGCGTGGCAGATTTCGCCCCCAGCGATTTCTGGGCTGTTTTTGACCCAGTTTTCGGCTCAGAAAACACATATTAGAGGCTATAAAGTGGAGGAATGCATCGATTCATCATACAACAATTCATACAACATTTATAATTCATAATTTTTAGGTTTTAGATGTAGCTTTTAGAGAGAGAGGCTCTCTCCTCTCTCTTAGGATTTAGGATTAAGATTAGGATTTAGAATTTCTATTATGATTAGGCTACTTCTCTTCATTCCAGGTTCAATGTTCCTTTAATTTATTTTCTACTTTTATTTATTATATTACTTTAATTGTTATTTATCTTTTCAATTTGGCTTATGAACTCCATGTTATAATTGATATCTTTATTTAATATAATTTGAGGTATTTCAGACTTATAATTGCTTTCTTTAATTTATGTTATTGATGCTTCTAATTAATCCAAATTATTTTCATTCAAGTAGGTTTTCTTCCCTTTTGGCTTTAGTTGAGTAATTGCTGATACTTGAGTTATCAAACTCAGTTGTTGTTTGAAGATTAGAATTTGCTGATTGACTTGGATCCTTCTAAAGCTAGTCTTTCCATAGGAGTTGACTAGGACTTGAGGAATCAAGTTAATTAGTCCACTTGACTTTCCTTTATTTAGTAAGGGTTAACTAAGTAGAAGTAATAACAATTCTCATCACACCTGATAAGGATAACTAGGATAGGATTTCCGGTTCTCATACCTTGCCAAGAGTTTTTCTAATTATTAATTTTTTTTGTCATTTAAATTACTTGTTCCTTATTTCAAAAACCCAAAAATATACCTTTTCCCATAACCAATAATAAATCATACTTCCCTGCAATTCCTTGAGAAGACGACCCAAGGTTTGAATACTTCGGTTATAAATTTTATTGGGTTTTGTTACTTGTGACAACCAAACTTTTGTACGAAAGGATTCTCTGCTGGTTTAGAAACTATACTTACAACGCGATTATTTTTATAAGATTTCTTTACTGGCAAGAATCCGATCGTCAAAATGGCGCCGTTGCCGGGAAATTGCAAACGTGTGCCTTATTATTGGTTATTGTAAATATTTGCTTTTTTCTTGTTTATTTGTTTTTATTTTTGTTTTTATTTTCACTTTTTCGTAAATTAAGAGGTTATTGGTTTTTATTTAGTTATTAAAATTTTCGAAAATAATGTTCCTTGTTCTTTCTTGACCTTCAAGTTGTTCTTGGTTGTTTTTTTCGTTTTGATCTAAAAATTTTAAGTTTGGTGTCATTTTATTATTTTTTCTCTTTCCTCATTAAATTCAAAAATATATTTTTTCTTTATTTTAATTGATTTTTTCGAAAATTACAAAAAAAATCAGATTTTTATTTTAAAATTTCTATCTTATCTTATCTTAGTTTTAAATTTCAAAATTTAAATCTTTTTCAAAAATCATATCTTTTTCAAAATCTTATCTTATCTTATTTCAAAAATCAAATTTCAAATTTTAATATTTAAATTCCAAAATTCAAAATTCAAATTTCAAAATTTAAATTTCAAATTTTAAAAAAATCAAACTTTTTCAAAATTTAAACCTTTTTCAAATTTTTATCTTATATTGTTGTCAGTGTTTCTAGTTTTAGGAGTTTATTTTCATTAATTTTTTATTAGTTTTTGTTTTTTTTTATTATTTTCTTTAGCTACTATGAATTCTCATTCCTCTAGCTTTAAGTTTGGTTCCAATGTTGTTGTAAGGAATGGAAACTATAATGAAAATAGGCATCAAGGTTGGAAGAATCAAAGATGGGAGGAGCCACAAGGATTTCATCAACCCTCTTGGTAACAACCCCCTCCAATGCGCTATAACCAACAACCATTCTGTGATGCATACCAAGACAATAGTTATGGTGGACCCTTTCGTGACAACCAACCTCCACCAAACTACTATGGTCAAGAGCCATTCCAGGGAGCATACCAAGATGATAGATATGGTGGACCCCCTTGTAGTTACCAACAAGTCCCATCATATGCTTATGAAGCACCTCCACAACATACCTTTGAACCACCAAACTCACAAGCCCCTTACACCATTCACCTCCATATGACCCTAACCCTTATTCACCCCAACCTCCACTGGATGACAACACCTTTGGTGTTATTCACCAAGGGCAAACAGAGCTTCATACCACACTTGCCTCTATCACTAGTCTCACCTCTACTCTTCAAGCACTTATATCCCGCATGGACCAACCCTCTACCTCTAATATTCAACCCTCAAGCTTTAGTGCGGTTCCTTTTCAACCACATAATAATCTTTCCATCCCATCACCACCCTCCATAGAAGAGCACCCACATCCATCAATCCAAGAGCAAGATAATCCCAATTATGCTATTGATATGAAACAAGAAAGAAGGAATCATCTTCGCGAATTCATACTTCATAAGAAGCTAGAGGAGGCCCTACAGGTGAAGGTAGTGGAGACCCTTGAAGTCGAAGGAATGGTTGAAGAATTACTGAAGGAAGTCATCAAGGAGGAGTCTGATTTTGTCCTAGAGCAAGAGGAGGCCCAAAATGTGGAGATAGGAGAGACCCTTGAAGATGAAGGAGTAGTTGAGGGGAGCTGTCATGGAAAGGAAATCATCAAGGAAGAGTATAATTTTATACTAAAACAATTGGATAAAGCAGCAATTATTAAAGAGGAAGAAGTGGTTGAAGATTTAGAAGATGCAGAACCTCCATGGGAAAGTCCAGTCATAGAACCTCCTTCCAAGATGTTTGAATTTGATGCCAAAGAGGGTGTACAACCTCCAAGGCATATCATGGCTAAAGACTTTGAAGAGGTTGATCAAGAGATGGAGATTAAGAAAGAAGAAGTACAACCCCCCATGCCCTTGGTAAGTCATGAAGAAGAGTTTGAATTGGAAGAAAGTTACCAAGAGGAAGAGGTTGAAACTGAAGAGGCTTGCAAAGAGGTGGAAGTTGTCAAGGAAGAGCTCAAGGGAATGGAGCTGAAAATCACCTTGCCAAAGTTGCAGGAGACCTCTCCCCCAAAGCCATCACCATCTATTCCTTCATTCAAGTGGGTAAATCTTTCATCTCTAAGCTTAAATAGCCCACTTGAATATGCTTTGCTTGAGACGGATGGGCAGTGATAAACCCATATTTTATGATATATTTTGTGCTTAATTTGAGTGATTTATTCAATCCTTCACCCACTTATTCATATTAATTGCATGGTTTTACTTCTCCTTCCTTATTATGTGATGTATGTGAAAAACATGTTTCCTATGCTTAAAATTAATTATTTTAATTACCCTTACTATCATTCGATGTCGTGATTAGTGTTTTGAGTAGTTTCAGATCTTCTAAGGCAGGAATGACTTAAAGGATGAAAAAGGAAACATACAAAGATGGAAGGAAAGCACAAAATGGAATTTCTAAAGAAACTGGCATCCACGCGATCGCATGGGCGACGCGGATGCATGCCAAGCGCGAATCAACAGCGACGCGGCCGCATGACTGACGCGACCGCGCGCCTTAAGCAAAATACATATGATGCGGCCGCATTATTGACGTGACCGCGTGACATGAAAAGCTCCGAATGACGCGACCGCGTGACCCACGCGACGCGTGACAGAGGCCACGCACCAGAAATTGCAGAAAATGCTTCCAGCGATTTCTGAAGCCCTTTTTGGCCCAAATCCAAGTCCAGAAGGCATAGACCAGAGGTTATGAAGTGAGGGAATGCATCCATTCAGGGAGAGCTCGCCAATTTAGTTACTTCTCATGATTTAGATTTAGTTTTGAGAGAGGTTCTCTCCTCTCTCTCTTAGGATTTAGGATTTCTCTTAGTTTTAGGAGTGACTCTCGATCCCAGGTTTAATGTTCCTTTACTTTAAACTTCCCTTTCACTTTTATTCATTCCATTACTTTAGTTGATTATTTACTTTTGCCATTTAATTTATGAATTCTTGTATGTTCCAGATTATTTGAATTAATGTTATTTGAGGTATTTCAGTTTATTATTGATTTCTTTTATTTATGTCACCATTGCTTTCAATCTGAAGACATTTTTATTCCAGCAAATTTACTTTTTTCCTTTTTGGTCTTGGTTAAGAAATCAGTAACTCAGGAGTTATCTTAGCTCAACATAATTGATAACTGTTATCTTTGCTAATTGAATTGACTTTCAATAATCCCAATCTTTTCTTAGGAAATAAATAGGATTCGAAGGTCAAACTAATTAATCCCTTGAAAGCAAAGGTTAACTAAGTGGAATTAAGATTCAATCTTCTTTATTGTTGAGAAGGGTAACTAATTTGGACTTCCAATTTCTCATCCCTTGACAAAAGTTTGTTTTACAGTATTTATTTATTTTAATTGCTATTTAAATTATTTGTCATATTTGTTCCTCATTCTTGAAACCCCGAATTTACAATCTCCATAACCAATAATAAGAACATACTTTCCTGCAGTTCCTTGAGAAGACGACCCGAGGTTTGAATACTTCGGTTAACAATTTATTTAGGGGTTTGTTACTTGTGACAACCAAAACGTTTGTACGAAGGGATTTTTGTTGATTTAGAAACTATATCTACAACGCGACTGTTTTATTGAAATTCTTTACTAGCAAAAATCCTCTCGTCAAAATGGCGCCGTTGCCGGAGAACTGTTAACGCGTGCCTTATTATTGGTTATTGTAAATATTTTTCTTTTACTTGTTTATTTATTTATGTTTTTCCTTTTTAATTTTATTTGCTACTATGAACTCTCACCCCTCTCGCTTTGAGTTTGGTTCTAACTTTGTTGAAGGAAATAGAAGTTACAGCAGGAATATGCGTCAAGGTCAGACCAATCAAGGATGGATGGAGCCAAGAGGATCTAATCAACCCTTTAGGCAACAACACCCTCCAAGATATCATGGACAACGACCATTCTACAATGCATACCCAGCTGATAGATATGGTGGACAACCTTGTAACTACCAACAAGCCCCACCCCGTGCCTATAGACCATCCTCTTAACATAACCTCGAACCACCACACTCACAAGCTTCTCTTCACCATTCGCCACCACATGATCCCTATTTACCCCAGTTCCAATCCAATCACTCCCAAGCACCACCACTTTCCTATGTACCATGTCCAAATCCATCACCCCGAGAATCAGAGGTTCGCCTCAAGGAAACAGTAAATAAACTTCAAACAACCATTCGACAACTGGAGCAAGCAGTAATTCAATTAGCTTCTAGACGTTCGAACATTCAAGGACCAACCACAGCCCCATGTGGACAATCTAACGAAGAGCGTAGCATGAAGGAAATACTAGAAACTCCAGTGGACAAGACAGAGAATGAATTCGTACTAGAACAAGTAGAAGAAGCTGTCATTATGCAAGAAGAAGAGTTGGTTGAAGATCTAGGAGATGCTGAACCTCCATGGGAATTCAGAGTTAAGGAGAACTCCGTCAAGGACGTTACAGCTGATGCTAAGGAGAATAGTGCACAATCCCAAGGCAAGTCGTTTATGAAGAACTAGACGGAATAAACCAGGACACAAATTCCCTTGATGATGATAGTCACAAGTCAAGTTCTCTTAGTAATGAACTTGCATCCGCAAGTGAATTCTCTGAGATCGAAGAATCTTCCCCAAATGAATACGAAAATGATGCAGAGGTAGATTTCTCTCAACCTCCAGTCTATGACTCAAGTGATGAGGAAGACACAGAAGACTTTGACCAGGACACAGATGTATTTGAAGAACCTTGAAAAGAAGTGGAGGAATTCACAGAGGAGCACAAGGGAGTAGAACTTACAGAACCACCGGAAACACCTACCCCAAGGCCATTACCACCCAATACAAGCTTCAAGTGGGTACAATCCTTAACCTTTAACTTTACTTTTTCACTTGAATATGGTTTGCTTGAAATAGATGGCCAGCTTAGAGCTCTCTGCGGCTTTAAGAGTAAGAGGGAAATGGCTCGTGCTCAGAGCTGGTGCACAAGGTTCAATAAGGTTCTACGCTTCAACTTGAAGTGCACGGATTGGTATCATGTTCAATTGAATGAATCTCGGAAAATGTTTGGTCACCATGGTGAGAATCTACGTTTGCCCGGATGGAAAAATATAGATCAAGACGGAGGCAGATTTAAAAGCAAAGTTTGGGATCCTGGAATCTATTCCGACATTCGTCATTTCGGGAGCCTAAAAATTTGTTTGAAGCTGCTCAGGAGCTTTACATGCCTAGTTTGGGACCCCGGAGGCTATTGGCATTCCAAGCATTGGTGGAGATTTTTGGATGAATTTAAACATAAGTCTCCATAACAGGAAGCCCCTCCAATGTCCAACTTAAGGACTTTAACTAAAAGTGCTAGGTGGGAGACAACCCACCATGGTATGATCGTTCATTTTTCAATTTTTATTTCTTTTTGTTTGTTTTCAAGTTTTATTTTATTTTATAATATTGAACCTGGAATTTTGTATCGCATTCATATTAATCATTGCATTCTGTATACTGTATAAAAAAAAGGGTGCGCGACGCGACCGCATCACTCATGCGATCGCATCATATTGCGAAAAACACTACCCACGCGACCGCGTCATCCATGCGGCTGCGTGACCTGGAGATCGGTGTAAGGATCCAACGTCCAGAAAGTTGGGCTGGAATCGTGCGGCCATTGTGCGTTTCGCACAAATGACCCACGCGATCGCGTCACCCACGCGATCGCGTCCCTTGCACACAACCAATCCCACGCGACCACGTGAGCGACGCGACCGCGTCGCATGGATTGCACGAACACCTCAAAGGAGACAGAGAGTTGCGTTGAAACGACGCTGGATTCGTGCATTTAGCACAAATCCCAACGACGCGATCGCATGCGCCAGGCGATCGCGTCATTCAATATTTTTTTCCCTCCATGCGATCGCGTCACCCACGCGATTGCGTCACCCCCCATTTCGCTCCAGCCACGCGACCGCGTGCCCCACGCGGCCGCGTGGATTCAAATTTATAACCCCCCTGAAACCCTATCCTCCCTCTCTTCCCCTCTTACCCAACCACCACCATCCAGCCACCATCACCACCACCCCCTGACGCCGCCGACCTCCCAGACGCCGCCGCCACCGACCCCCCTTCCTCCTCCCCCTTCTTTCTTCTTCTTTCTTTTTCTTCCCCCCCTCTCCGCCACTGCCCCCTTCGCAACCACCACCCACCGCCGCCGCCCGTCCCAGCCGCGACCCCCCCATCCGCCACACACATACCTACCCCTCCCTTCCCCTCTTACCCCCTACCCCATTACCCATCCCTTCTCTCCCCTCTACCCCGAACAGCCGTGCCCACCACCGCCAACCGCCGTGCCAGACGCCGTCACCACCACCCCCATCCACCTTTCTGCCCACTCTCCTTATTCGGCCTACCAGGTTCCGATGAATGCCACCCTTCTATCCTTAGTCATTATTTTATTATTTTCTGTTTATGTTCATGTTTAGGCTAGTTAGATATGCATGTTGTAGTGGATTTTAGGTTGTTAGGTAGCCTAGGATGTGGTTAGTGGATTTAGGCCTGTTTACTTGCACTGTTCATGTTTCTGTTTTATCAAATTTGTAATTCTGCTGTTGCTGTGATGTTTGCAATGTTCATATGCTGTGATTTCTTGTTTCATGCTGCTCTTTACACTGAATTTTCATGTTTATATTCCTTATATTTAATTGCAAGCTTTAATTTTAATTCACATGAACTATTTGATTGCTGTTTATTTTTCGGGACAATCCAATTTTAGCCGGAATGCTGCCCAAATTTCTGTAAAATATTTTGATTCATGTTTTGGTTTTGGCATTTTGAAATCTGCTTTCCTCTGCTTTACCCAAACCCATTCATGAATGCCAGGCACGCATTCTTATTCTCTTTGATTTCCTGGTTTATCTATTGCATTTTTGATGTTTGATTCCAATTTTTGCTATTTTTATATCTATTTGAATCATCATCAACCTGTTTTCCTTGTTTGGTTATGAGTTACCTATCACTTCTAATTATGAATGCTTGTTACTTAGAAACTTATCCTTATGCCACTTACCTTAACCCATTTTTCATTAACTCACTAATTCTAATTTCCTGAAATCTTTTTTAATTCTAACCAAACTAACCTTTTAACATATTTTTTCTGGTTTTTCACTTTCTTTTAACCCTCTAACCATGGCATACTGATACTTTTTCCTACTTAACATGCCTTCTATTGCATTTTGGATTGTGAATTTTTCCTTTCGAAATTTTAACTCCTATACAATCCTTAATGCACATTTACTTAACTTATTTACCTCATTCTAATTCTCCTTTGCCACTATGTGCTTCTTGTGTTAATTGCCTTCTTATTTTCTTGTTTTTATTATATCCTGGTTTTCTGTTTTTCAGGATGTCAGATTCCCAGAGAAAGGGAAAAGGAAAGGCTACCACTAGCAAATGTAAAAGAGGAGAATCATCTATGTCTATCATAGATCTCATGCATGATGCCTCCTGGCGGGAGAAAAACTTCACCCCGCAGGAGAAGGCCGACCAACTGCTCCCTGCTACTGACCCAGTGAAGTTTGCAAACCGATACTGTGAGCTGAAGTATCCGGTGTTTGCAAACTCCAGGAACCTATACCTGGAGAGGACTCTAAAGATCCCAGGAGAACTCCAGCAATACACCTCTGATCAGATCAAACAAAAAGGCTGGTTCTTTCTGGAGAGAAACCTGTCTGAGGTCAATGCATCTTGGGTAAGGGAATTCTACTGCAATTACTTCAAGACTTCCCTAGATGCAGCGAACCTTAGGGAAAGCAGATTCTGGTCATTGAAGAGGCAATTGAAGATGTTCTGAAGCTTCTGCCTAAATCTGATCAGCCAGATGGTTATCAGAAAGTTGAGGAAGACATGCACTTTCTGAAGTTTGATTGGGATGCAGTCAAAGCCCGGATAGCCCTTGACCCGACCGTTCCTTGGATTATGGGTCAGAACACCACCATGCCCAAGGGAATCAAGCGGGCATACTTGAATGATGAGGCTCGGCTGTGGCATCAGATACTTATCAACTTCATTATGTCGAGTACTCACGAGACAGATATATCTGCCGCTATGATCACCCTCCTATGGTGTGTGATGGAGGGTAAGTACCTGTACCTGCCACGCTTTATCCGGTTCTACATGGCCAGGGTCCACGTCTGAGGCACTTTTCCCTTTCCATATTTGATCACACAGCTAGGCCGTCGAGCTGACGTGCCTTAGGAGGATGCCGATGAGAGGCCACCTGCTGCAGAATGCAAGAAGATTATCCCGCACAGTAGGAACTTTCTAGCCTTGGGCTACAGACCTCCAGTCCTCACTGCTCCTGGTGACATTGCCACACCATCTGCCGGCCCCTCCTCCTCTACGGCTACACCTTCCACCACTACTGCACCTCCACCTGCCCCAGAGCCCATTTATCATCTAGTGCACCGCTTGTTTCGACGGCTTGACCAGATGGAGTGTCGCAACAAGCGACGCTATGAGCACCTGAAGCTGATGATACGATCTGGCGACATCTCCTCCGAGCCTGACACACCATCCGAGGCATCTGAGGAGGAGGCGGATGATCCCGAGGCAGAGACCCATCCACAGAGCGAGGCAGAGCAGGCAGGCACCCAGCAGGCAGCACACCTTCAGGAGGCTCCGCCTCAGATTCAGGCTGTAGACCCTGAGATCCCCCTTCAGTTAGCACCTCCTCCACAGCAGTCAGACCCTCAGATCACCACCTCAGAGACCCCAGCCACACATCCTTCCGGTGATGACACCCCTTCACACCCTGCTTGAGTGAGCATCAGGGACGATGCTACATTTTAAGTGTGGGGAGGTCGCCATCTCTCGCGTTCTTTTTTGGTGAACCACTACATACTCTTTTTATTTATTTTGCTATTTTTCTGTATTTTTCTTTTTATTTCTATTTTGCAGTACTTATACATTGCTATTTTCATGTATTTATACTCTATTTCTGCATTTTGCATTTTTAGTTCATATTTTAGCCACTTAGTTTAGTTGCAATTCTAACTTATTAGTTATAGAAATTGTGGATTGATTAGTATAGTTTACCCTTTTTAGCATAAGATAACTCGGAATAGATTGAAAAGAAAAAGGAAGTAAACTAGAGACTTTAACAGAATCAAAACAACCCACACCTTGTATATATGGCATTACATGTTAGTTAATTAAACAACATTTCATCAAGGAGAAACACTAGAACTTTAAAGCCACCTTAAGTTTTACATTGAGAATAATGGGAATTTTTAACTAAACCTGCATGACATACATAACTGATAAATGATTTTTGAGCTAGAGAACACACAGCCTGTGAGTTTTGAGCTTAATTGTATGGTTACATTCAAACCATAATTTTTTCCTGTGTGTTCCGCCCTTCTTGTTTATTCTGGTGTTCTTTACTTTGTTTTAATCTATATGTCCGATTATAGAATATAGATGCATACCAAAAGAGTGATTGAGGCCATTATTTGATTTTAGTTCACTTATCCCAAAATAGCCTACCTTTCACATCACACTTGTTAGCCCCTTGAGCCTGTAAATCCCCTTTTATTCTATCAGCCACATTACTAGCCTTAAGCAGAAAAACAAATAAAGAAGTCCCAAGTTGAATCCTTGGTTAGCTTAAGATAGAAATTGTGTAATTTTTTAAATGTGGGAAAACCTATTGGGAACATGGATGATAAAAACAAAAGGTAGAAAAGTTGAAAAGAATAAAATAACTCAAATAAAAAGTTTTGGGAAGCATGCTCATGTAAAATCAAAATAATTGAATTACCATGTGCATAAAAAAAAGTGTTATGAATAAAGGGGACACAAAAAGGATTCCCCAAATGCAAATAAAGCAATGCACATGGGATAAAAATAAATATTGAGATATGAGCATGTAACATCAAAAGTGAGAAAATATGGAAAATAGGTAAAGAAGCTTTGATTTAGAAAGTATGTATGTTAGGTGAGATCTTGGACTAATTAAGGATTCACTTATTAGCTCACTTAGCCTTATACATATACCCTTACCTTTACCTTGGCCCCATTACAACCTTAATTAAAGACCTCATGATTTTTGGTATGACTATATTCTATGATTGTTGATTAGTTAGATAAAGAACAAAGTTATAGAAAGAAAGAATAAAAGGAAGAATAGAGTGATTAACCCAATAAACACTGAGTGATTAGAGAGTAAACACAAAATCCAGTGAGGGTTCAATAGCTCGTTAACATATATCTCTGCTTAAATTATTAATTGTCTTGCAAGTTTTTTTCAAAATGTTTTTCTCTCCCATCTCAATTGTAAAGGTACTTTATCACTATCTAAGACTTGGCTATATATATATACATGACTCCTTGAGAATGTGAATTAATTTAACTACATGCAAGCTTTATATTCAAGTGAATAAAAATTAGAATTGCATGATGCATTATTCATCTAGGTAGTTGCATTTAGATTAAATTGCATTGCATGACATTCCACCACTTTAACCCTACTTTTTACCTTGGATTTAGCATGAGGACATGCTATTGTTTAAGTGTGGGAAGGTTGATAAAACCATATTTTATGATATATTTTGTGCTTAATATGAGTGATTTATTCAATCCTTCACCCACTTATTCATATTAATTGCATGGTTTTACTTCTCCTTCCTTATTATGTGATGTATGTGAAAAACATGTTTCCTATGCTTAAAATTAATTATTTTAATTACCCTTATTATCATTCGATGCCGTGATTAGTGTGTTGAGTAGTTTCAGATCTTCTAAGACAGGAATGACTTAAAGGATGAAAAAGGAAACATACAAAGATGGAAGGAAAGCCCAAAACGGAATTTCTAAAGAAACTGGCATCCACGCAATCGCATGGGCAACGCGGACGCATGCCAAGCGCGAATCAACAGCGACGCGGCCGCATGACTGACGCGACCGCGTGCCTTAAGCAGAATACATATGATGCGGCCGCATTATTGACGCGACCGCGTGACATGAAAAGCTCCAAATGACGCGACCAAGTGACCCACGCGGACGCGTGACAGAGGCCACGCACCAGAAATTGCAGAAAATGCTCCCAGCGATTTCTGAAGCCCTTTTTGGCCCAAATCTAAGTCCAGAAGGCATAGACCAGAGGTTATGAAGTGAGGGAATGCATCTATTCAGGGAGAGCTCGCCAATTTAGTTACTTCTCATGATTTTGATTTAGTTTTGAGAGAGGTTCTCTCCTCTCTCTCTTAGGATTTAGGATTTCTCTTAGTTTTAGGAGTGACTGTCGATCCCAGGTTTAATGTTCCTTTACTTTAAGCTTCCCTTTCACTTTTATTCATTCCATTACTTTAGTTGATTATTTACTTTTGCCATTTAATTTATGAATTCTTGTATGTTCCAGATTATTTGAATTAATGTTATTTGAGGTATTTCAGTTTATTATTGCTTTCTTTTATTTATGTCACCATTGCTTTCAATCTGAAGACATTTTTATTCCAGCAAATTTACTTTTTCCCTTTTTGGTCTTGGTTAAGAAATCAGTAACTCAGGAGTTATCTTAGCTCAACATAATTGATAACTGTTATCTTTGCTAATTGAATTGACTTTCAATAATCCCAATCTTTTCTTAGGAAATAAATAGGATTCGAAGGTCAAACTAATTAATCCCTTGACTTTCCTTTGCTTTAGCAAAGGTTAACTAAGTGGAATTAAGATTCAATCTTCTTTATTGTTGAGAAGGGTAACTAATTTAGACTTCCAATTTCTCATCCCTAGCCAAAAGTTTGCTTTACAGTACTTATTTATTTTAATTGCTATTTAAATTATTTGTCATATTTGTTCCTCATTCTTGAAACCCCGAATTTACAATCTCCATAACCAATAATAAGAACATATTTCCCTGCAGTTCCTTGAGAAGACGACCCGAGGTTTGAATACTTCGGTTAACAATTTATTTAGGATTTGTTACCTGTGACAACCAAAACGTTTGTACGAAGGGATTTTTGTTGGTTTAGAAACTATATCTACAACGCGACTATTTTGTTGAAATTCTTTACTAGCAAAAATCCTCTCGTCAGGCAGCTTAGAGCTCTTTGTGGCTATAAGAATAAGAGGGAGATGGTTAGTGGTAAGAGTTGTCATGCAAGATTCAATATGGTTGCATGCTCCAAATTGAAGTATAAGGGTTGGTATAATTCTCAATTGAATGGGTCTAGGAAATTATTTGGATGTCTCCGTGAGAATTCTGACTGTTCACCACCCAAGTGGAAAAATTATGATCAACAAGAAGACGGGTGCAAAAGCAAGGTTTGGGACCCCGGAATTCATTCTGGCAATCAACACTCTTGGGGCCTTGTCACTTGCTTTAACTTGCTTGAAGGATTTATGCAACTAGTGTGGGATCCCAGAGGCCATTGGAATTATAAACATTGGTGGAGATTCCTGGATGAGTTCAAGCATAAGCCACCATGACAGGGAGCTCACCAAATGTCCAACTTAAGGACTTTAAAGTGCTAGGTGGGAGACAACCCACCATGGTATAATCGTTCCTTTTTATTCTTAATCTTATTTTATTTTATTTTTACTAGTGTTCATTCATAATTTCTACATATTCACCTGCATTCTGCATTTGCATCTGCATACACATAAAAAAAATGCATGCAATGCGCAAGCGTCGCTGACGCGTCCACGTCATTAGTGCATTATAAACAAGGAAGAAAAGAAGCAGAGAGTCATGCGAAAGCGTGGCTGGAGGCGTGCCTTAGGCACAAACATGCCCACGCAACCACGTCGCTGACGCGTCTGCGTCATTTTGAAAAATAGCCTCCCACGCGTCCACGTCACCCATGCGAACGCGTGCCCCTAAAAATCGACGTAAAAGAGGTGTATGGCAGCAAGTTATGATGGAATGGGGCTAGAATGATGCTAAAAGCACCAGCCCTATCACGCGAACGCGTGCCCCATGCGTCCGCATTGTTTTCAAAATATGGCCATTTACGCGATCGCGTCACCCACACGAACGCGTCACCCTAAATTTTGGCAAAATGAGTTTCAAACAGAGAGTTGCGCAAACGCGAGGCTGCTCTCGCGCCAATAGCACAAATCAACTCACGCGATCGCGTGACCCACGCGTCCGCGTCACTTGAAAACATCGCACATCACGCGACCACGTGCTCCACGCGTCCTCGTCACATGCGACGCACAACTTATCCAGATCAGCCAAGATATCTTATCTTTTCTTCCCCAAATCCTAATCATTCTTTTCCCTTCTTATTTCTTTCTTCTTTCTTCTTCCCTCTTTATTCCTTCTCACTTTTTACTTCTCCCCCCCTCTTTTTCACATCCATTATCAAGGTTCTTTTCTTTTCTTCTTCCCTTTTTACTTTTCCATTATTATTTTTATTTATGTTTTCTTCTTCTTTTTCTTTTCACTTTCATTATCTATGTTTTCTTTTTCTTTCTTTTTCTTTTTACATCCTTCTAATTGGTGTTAGAAATTTATTTGGGTGATTATTTTTTTTCCTATAATTGCTTGTGGATTATTAAGAAATTGTTTCACAATTAAATTTTACTTCTTAAAAGGGTTATTTGCATGTTCAATTTAATACTTTCATTAACATATTTACCATGCATGCTATGTGTTTGTGAAAAAACCCATATAGCATTGTGCATTATTTTTATTATTCTATTCTACTATTCTAATGCCTGTTTTTTACAAAACCCCTTTTATATTTTATTGATTAAATATAATTGTCAATATAAACAGATTGTTAGTTTGAAAGAGTTCATAATCAAACTTGGACATTTAATGCTTGATCTATGCTACTCATGCCTTTGTCGGCATGCCAATAAATATCTTGCATCTAATTGTCTTTACATGCACTTGCTATATTTCCATTGATGAACTTTTCACATGTAGTCATGACCATGTGTTAACAACGTCCTTCTTTACCGAGTATTGATTATCACCTATACTATCCTCTCCCTTGCTTGAACCCTTAGCTTTACATATTACTTTCTTTTTCCCTTTTCAGGATGGCCACCAAGAAGGGTAAAGAGAAAGTGATGAGCGGATAATTTATACGCTTTTTGGCATTGTTTTTACTTAGTTTTTAGTATGATTTAGTTGGTTTTTAGTATACTTTTATTAGTTTCTAGGAAAAATTTATATTTCTGGACTTTACTATGAGTTTGTGTATTTTTTTGTAATTTCAGGTATTTTCTGGCTGAAATTGAGGGAGCTGAGCAAAAATCTGATTCAGGCTGAAAAAGGACTGCTGATGCTGTTGGATCCTGACCTCTCTGCACTCGGAATGGAATTTCTGGAGCTACAAGAGTCCAATTGATGCGCTTCCAATTGCGTTGGAAAGTAGACATCCAGGGCTTTCCAGAAATATATAATAGTCCATACTTTGCTTAAGGATAAATGACGTAAACTGGCGTTCAACGCCAGTTCCATGTTGTAGTCTGGCGTCTAGCGCCAGAAACACGTTACAAGTTTGAGTTCAACGCCAGAAACAGGTTACAGCCTGGCGTTGAACACCCAAAACAGCCCAGGCACGTGAGAAGCTTTAGTCTCAGCCCCAGCACACACCAAGTGGGCCCCAAAAGTGGATTTCTGCACTATCTATCATAGTCTACTCATTTTCTGTAAACCTAGGTTACTAGTTTAGTATTTAAACAACTTTTAGAGATTTATTTTGGACCTCATGACATTTTTAGATCTAAATTTTGTACTCTTTGACGGCATGAGTCTCTAAACTCCATTGTTGGGGGTGAGGAGCTCTGCAGCGTCTTGATGAATTAATGCAATTATCTCTATTTTCCATTGAAACACGCTTGTTCCTATCTAAGATGTTCATTCGCGCTTCACTATGAAGAAGGTGATGATCCGTGACACTCATCACCTTCCTCAATCCATGAATATGTGCCTGACAACCACCTCCGTTCTACATCAGATTGAATGAGTATCTCTTAGGTTTCTTAATTAGAATCTTCGTGGTATAAGCTAGAATTGATGGCGGCATTCATGAGAATCCGGAAAGTCTAAACCTTGTCTGTGGTATTCCGAGTAGGATTCAAGGATTGAATGGCTGTGACGAGCTTCAAACTCGCGATTGTTGGGCGTAGTGACAGACGCAAAAGAATCAAGGGATTCTATTCCGATATGATCGAGAACCAACAGATGATTAGCCGTGCTGTGACAGAGCATTTGGACCATTTTCACTGAGAGGACGGGAAGTAGCCATTGACAACGGTGACACCTAACATACAGCTTGCCATGGAAGGAGCCTTGCGTGTGTGAAGAGGAGTACAAGAGAAAAACTGAAATAAAAAAGACAAAGCATCTCCAAAACCCCAACATATTCCCCATCATTGCACAATAAGTATTTATATTTATGCCCTTTGACTCTTTACAATTGAAGTTGAAAAACACTGTTGTTGGCCTCCTGACTAAGAATAATAAGATAACCATAGCTTGCTTCAAACCAACAATCTCCGTGGGATTCGACCCTTACTCACGTAAGGTATTACTTGGACGACCCAATGCACTTGCTGGTTAGTGGTACTAGTTGTGAAAAGTGTGATTCACAATTCGTGCACCAAGTTTTTGGCGCCATTGCCGGGGATTGTTTGAGTTTGAACAACTGACGGTGAATCTTGTTGCTTAGATTAGGAAAAATTTTTCTTTTTGGTTTAAAGTCTTCTAATATTGTTTTTGGTTAAAATTTTAGAATCCTTATTTTTTTGAAAAAAAAAAAATTTCAAAAATTATATTTTTATAATTGAATTTTTGTTTCTTGTTTGATCTTTAGTTTTTCTTGTTTTGTGATTTTTCTTGTTTTTCTTGTGCCTTTTCAAAACATTAGTTGTCAAAAAAATAATTTTTTCATTCTTAGTTATTTAAAAATACTTCTTCAAAACAAGTGTTACATTTATAACTCAGTTGGCTAGAGCGTTAGTCTGTGTTCTTGGCAATTGGGTCAGAATCTTTTATATTCTTTTCAAAATCTTCTTTTTCAAAAATAGTTTTTCTATCAAATCTTGTGCCAAACTTTAAGTTTGGTGTTTTCTTGTTGATTTTTCTTTGTTTTTCGAAAATTTTATTTTGGTAATTTCTAAAAATTTTAAGTTTGGTGTTCTTTCTTCATGTTCTTGTGTTCTTGTGAGTCTTCAAAGTGTTCTTGAGTTTTTCTTGTGTCTTGATCTTAAAATTTTTAAGTTTGGTGTTCTTGGTGTTTTCCCTCCAAAATTTTCGAAAACAAGGAGCATTAGATCTAAAAATTTTAAATCTTGTGCTATCTTATTGTTTTTCTCTTTCCTCTTTAAATTCAAAAATATCTTTTCTCTCTATTTTAAAACAAATTTTCGAAATTTATTTTTAAAATTCAGATTTTCATTTCAAAATTTAAAATCTTTTTCAAATCATATCTTTTTCAAAACTCCCTAACCATTTTTTTTCTCTCTCTCCATTTTTCGAAAATCTTCACCCATTTTTATTTATTTTATTTTAATTTATTTTATTTTCGAAATAAATAATAATTAAATAAATAAAAATAAATTTTTTATTTTACATCATCTCCCTTTCTCCATCATGGATCTAAGTGAAAATGAACAGTCCAGAAGGACTCTGGGGTCATATGCTAACCCCTCTACTGCTTCATATGGGAGTAGTATCTGCATACCCTCCATTGGAGTCGGTAGCTTTGAGTTGAATCCTCAACTCATTATCATGGTGCAGCAAAGCTGCCAGTATTCCGGTCTTCCACAGGAAGAACCTATAGAGTTTCTGGCACAGTTTTTACAAATTGCTGACACAGTACATGATAAGGAAGTGGATCAGGATGTCTACAGATTATTACTATTTCCATTTGCTGTAAAAGACCAAGCCAAGAGGTGGTTAAATAACCAACCTAAGGCTAGCATAAAGACATGGAAACAGCTGACAGAGAAATTCCTGAATCAATACTTTCCTCCAAAACGGATGACACAGCTAAGGCTGGACATCCAAGGCTTCAAACAAGGAGATAATGAATCTCTTTATGATGCCTGGGAGAGATACAGAGAGATGCTAAGAAAATGCCCCTCTGAAATGTTTTTAGAGTGGGTTCAGTTAGACATCTTCTATTATGGGCTTGCAAAAAGAGCTCAGATGTCTCTAGACTACTCAGCTGGTGGATCTATCCACATGAGAAAGACAATTGAAGAAGCTCAAGAGCTCATTGATACAGTTGCCAGAAATCAGCATCTGTACTTAAGCAGTGACCCTTCCATGAAAGAAGAGGCTAAAACAATGACTACTGAACTCAGTCCTGCTGAACAAGCTACTGAATTCAATCAGCAATTGGATTTTCTAACAAAACAGTTAGCCAAATTCAAGGAGAGACTACAAGAGACAAGGATGGCTAATATAAATATGGAAGAACAATTAAAGCAAACAAAGCAGCAGCTGTCAAAACAAATAACAGAAGAATGCCAAGTAGTTCAATTAAGAAGTGGGAAAACATTAAATACCCTACCTCAAGGCAGCAGGAAGCCAAGAAATGAGCAAACTACCCAAATTCTATCTGAGGACAGTAAGAGCCCAGGGAAAAATAATTCTGGCGCTAAAATGCCAAAAATTGGGTGGAAGGCTGGCGCTGAACGCCCAAACCATGCTCAGGACTGGCGTTCAACGCCAGAAACAAGCGAGGAACTGGCGTTGAACGCCTAAAGGAAGAACAGATATGGCGTTCAGACGCCAGGAACAGATGAGGAGTTGGCGTCTAACGCCACTCCAGCTTCCAACCCTGGCTTTCAAATGCCAGTGAGGGATCAGACACCTGCAAGTGCTGATAATAAATCCCTCAAGAAGGCTTCTCAACCTACCTCTGTAGGAAATAAACCTGCAGCAACTAAGGTTGAGGAATACAAAGCCAAGATGCCTTATCCTCAAAAACTCCGCAAAGAGGATCAGGATAAGCAATTTGCCCGCTTTGCAGACTATCTCAGGACTCTTGAAATAAAGATTCCGTTTGCAGAGGCACTTGAGCAAATACCCTCTTATGCCAAGTTCATGAAAGATATCTTGAGTCATAAGAAGGATTGGAGAGAAACTGAAAGGGTTCTCCTCACTGAAGAATGCAGTGCAGTCATTCTGAAAAGCTTCCCAGAAAAGCTTAAAGATCACGGGAGCTTTATGATACCATGCATATTAGAGGGTAACTACACCAAGACAACTCTATGTGATCTTGGGGCAAGCATCAACCTAATCCCTGCATCCACTATCAGAAAGCTTGGCTTGACTGAAGAGGTCAAACCAACCCGGATCTGTCTTCAACTTGCTGATGGCTCCATTAAATACCCATCAGGCATAATTGAGGACATGATTGTCAAGGTTGGGCCATTTGCCTTCCCTACTGACTTTGTAGTGTTGGAAATGGAGGAGCACAAGAGTGCAACTCTCATTCTAGGAAGACCATTCCTAGCAACTGGACGAACCCTCATTGACGTCCAAAAAGGGGAGATAACCCTGAGAGTCAATGAGGATGAGTTTAAGTTGAATGTTGTCAAAGCTATGCAACATCCAGACACATCAGACGACTGCCTGGGCGTTGATATTATTGACTCCCTGGTGGAAGAGGTCCATATGACTGAGAGTCTCGAATCAGAGCTAGAGGACATTTTTAAAGATGTTCAGCCTGATCTGGAAGAACCAGAGGAAATAAAAAGAACCTCTGAAAACTCCTCAGGAAGAGGAGAAACCTCCTAAACCCGAGCTCAAACCACTACCACCATCCATGAAATATGCATTTCTGGGAGAAGGTGACACTTTTCCTGTAATCATAAGCACTGCTTTAGGGCCACAGGAAGAGAAAGTACTAATTCAGGTGCTAAGGACACACAAGACAGCTCTTGGGTGGTCCATAAGTGATCTTAAGGGCATTAGCCCAGCCAGATGTATGCACAAGATCCTATTGGAGGATGATGCTAAGCCAGTGGTTCAACGACAGAGACGGCTAAATCCCACCATGAAGGAGGTGGTGCAGAAAGAGGTCACTAAGTTACTAGAGGCTGGGATTATCTATCCTATTTCTGATAGCCCCTGGATGAGCCCTGTCCATGTTGTTCCTAAGAAGGGAGGAATGACAGTGGTTCATAATGAAAAGAATGAACTGGTTCCTACAAGAACAGTTACAGGGTGGCGTATGTATATTGACTACAAAAGGCTCAATACAGCCACCAGGAAGGATTATTTTCCTTTACCATTCATAGACCAGATGCTAGAGAGACTAGCAGGTCATGAATATTACTACTTTTTGGATGGCTATTCCGGTTACAACCAAATTGCAGTAGATCCTCAGGACCAAGAGAAAACAGCATTCACATGTCCTTCTGGAGTGTTTGCCTACAGAAGGATGCCTTTTGGTCTGTGTAATGCACCTGCAACCTTTCAGAGGTGCATGCTCTCTATCTTCTCTGATATGGTAGAGAAGTTTCTGGAAGTCTTCATGGATGACTTTTCAGTATTTGGAGACTCATTCAGCTCCTGCCTTAACCATTTAGCACTTGTTCTGAAAAGATGCCAAAAGACCAACCTAGTTTTAAACTGGGAAAAATGTCACTTTATGGTGACTGAAGGGATTGTCCTTGGGCATAAAATTTCAAACAAGGGAATAGAGGTGGATCAAGCTAAAGTTGAAGTATTTGAAAAATTACCACCACCTGCCAATGTTAAGGCAATCAGAAGCTTTCTGGGGCATGCAGGATTCTATAGGAGGTTTATAAAGGATTTTTCAAAAATTGCAAAACCTCTGAGCAATATGCTAGCTGCTGACACGCCATTTGTGTTTGACACAAAGTGTCTGCAGGCGTTTGAGACCCTAAAAGCTAAGCTGGTCACAGCACCAGTTATTTCTGCACCAGACTGGACATTACCATTCGAACTAATGTGTGATGCCAGTGACCATACCATTGGTGCAGTATTGGGACAGAGGCATAACAAGCTTCTGCATGTCATTTATTATGCTAGCAGTGTTTTAAATGATGCCCAGAAAAATTACACAACCACAGAAAAAGAATTACTTGCAGTGGTTTATGCCATTGACAAGTTTAGATCCTACTTAGTAGGATCAAAAGTGATTGTGTACACTGACCATGCTGCACTTAAATATCTACTCACAAAGCAGGATTCAAAGCCCAGGCTCATAAGATGGGTGTTGCTTCTGCAAGAGTTTGATATAGAAATAAGAAACATAAAAGGGACAGAGAATCAAGTAGCTGATCACCTGTCCCGGATAGAACCAGTAGCAGGAGCATCCCTCCCTCCTACTGAGATCTCTGAAACCTTTCTGGATGAGCAATTGTTTGCTATTCAGGAAGCTCTGTGGTTTGATGACATTACAAACTATAAGACACAAGGTTCTCCTTCTGTAACCATGGAGAGGAAGCATGAAAAGCTTCTCTCACTGCAGAGTCAACCAAAGCCCCCACAGTCAAACTCTAAGTTTGGTGTTGGGAGGTCCCAACCTTGCTCTGATTATCTGTGAGGCTCCATGAGAGCTCACTGTCAAGCTATTGACATTAAAGAAGCGCTTGTTGGGAGGCAACCCAATGTTATTTAATTATATCTATTTATTTTCCATTGCTATTTTATGTTTTGTTTAGGTTGATGATCATGTGAAGTCACAAAAACAAATGGAAAATCAAATATAGAATGAAAAACAGCATGAAAAATAGCACACCCTGGAGGAAGATCATTCTGGCGTTTAAACGCCAGAAACAAGCATCTGTCTGGCGTTTAACGCCAGAAACAAGCACCAAGTTGGTGTTTAACGCCAGAAACAAGCATCAGTCTAGCGTTAAACGCCAGAAACAGGCTACATTTAGGCGTTTAACGCCAGAAACAGGCAGCAGTCTGGCGTTAAACGCCAGGATTGCACAGTAAGGGCATTTTGTACGCCTAATTAGAGCAGGGATGCTAAATCCTTGACCCACTGGATCTGTCGACCCCATAAGATCCCCACCTACCTCACCATTCAAATTCAAACCATTTCCCTCCCAAACCCACCCATTCACACACTTTCATCTCCTCCATCTTCTCCACTTCTTTCTTCTTTTGCTCGAGGACGAGCAAACCTTTTAAGTTTGGTATGGTAAAAGCATTGCTTTTGTTTTTCCATAATTCAGTTGTAGAGTAATTGACTGCAGATCAAAGAGCTATGAGGAAAGAGCAACAAAGGCAAGGAAGAGACATAGAGGAGCTCAAGAGCACCATTGGTTCTTCAAGAAGAGGAAGACGCCACCCTCATTAAGGTGGACCCATTCCTTAATCTCCTTGTTCTTATTTTCCTATTTTCCGTTTACTATGCTTCATGTTTAATTATGTTTGTGTCTTTACTATATGATCACTAGTATCTAAGTGTCTATGTCTTAAAGATATGAATGTCCTATGAATCCATCACCTTTTTTAAATAAAAATTGTTTTCTGAAAAAGAAAAAGAAGTACATGAATTTTGAATTTTAAAATAGTTTAATTATTTTGATGTGGTGGCAATACTTTTCGTTTTCTGAATGAATGCTTGAACAGTGCATATGTCTTTTGAATTTATTGCTTATGAATGTTAAAATTGTTGGCTCTTGAAAGAATGAAGAAAAAGGAGAAATGTTATTTGATAATCTGAAAAATCATAAAAATGATTCTTGAAGCAAGAAAAAGCAGTGAAGAATAAAGCTTGCAGAAAAAAAAATGCAAAAAAAAAGAGAGCAAGAAAAAGAAAAAAGCAAGCAGAAAAAGCCAAAAGCTCTTTAAACCAAAAGGCAAGAGCAAAAAGCCAATAGCCCTTAAAACCAAAAGGCAAGGGTAATAAAAAGGATCCAAGACTTTGAGCAATAGTGGATAGGAGGGCCTAAAGGAATAAAATCCTGGCCTTAGCGCCTAAACCAAGCTGTCCCTAACCATGTGCTTGTGGCGTGAAGGTGTCAAGTGAAAACTTGAGACTGAGCGGTTAAAGTCGAGGTCCAAAGCAAAAAAACAGAGTGTGCTTAAGAACCCTGGACACCTCTAATTGGGGACTTTAGCAAAGCTGAGTCACAATCTGAAAAAGTTCACCCAGTTATGTGTCTGTGGCATGTATGTATCCGGTGGTAATACTGGAAAACAGAGTGCTTAGGGCCACGGCCAAGACTCATAAAGTAGCTGTGTTCAAGAATCAACATACTGAACTAGGAGAATCAATAACACTATTTGAATTCTGAGTTCCTATAAATACCAATCGATCTGAACATCAAAGGATAAAGTGAGATGCCAAAACTGTTCAGAAGCAAAAAGCTAATAGCCCCGCTCATCTAATTAAGACTGATCTTCATAGATATTTTTGGAATTCATTGTATATTCTCTTCTTTTTATCCTAATTTATTTTTAGTTGCTTGGGGACAAGCAACAATTTAAGTTTGGTGTTGTGATGAGCGGATAATTTATACGCTTTTTGGCATTGTTTTTACTTAGTTTTTAGTATGATTTAGTTGGTTTTTAGTATACTTTTATTAGTTTCTAGGAAAAATTCATATTTCTGGACTTTACTATGAGTTTGTGTGTTTTTCTGTAATTTCAGGTATTTTCTGGCTGAAATTGAGGGAGCTGAGCAAAAATCTGATTCAGGCTGAAAAAGGACTGCTGATGCTGTTGGATCCTGACCTCTCTGCACTTGGAATGGAATTTCTGGAGCTACAGAAGTCCAATTGACGCGCTTCTAATTGTATTAGAAAGTAGACATCCACGGCTTTTCAGAAATATATAATAGTCCATACTTTGCTCAAGGATAAACGATGTAAACTGGCGTTCAACGCCAGTTCCATGTTGCAGTCTGGCGTCCAGCGCCAGAAACACGTTACAAGTTGGAGTTCAACGCCAGAAACAGGTTACAGCCTGGCGTTGAACGCCCAAAACAGCCCAGGCACGTGAGAAGCTTTAGTCTCAGCCCCAGCACACACCAAGTGGGCCCCAAAAGTGGATTTCTGCACTATCTATCATAGTCTACTCATTTTCTGTAAACCTAGGTTACTAGTTTAGTATTTAAACAACTTTTAGAGATTTATTTTGGACCTCATGACATTTTTAGATCTGAATTTTGTACTCTTTGATGGCATGAGTCTCTAAACTCCATTGTTGGGGGTGAGGAGCTCTGCAGCGTCTTGATGAATTAATGCAATTATCTTTGTTTTTCATTCAAACACGCTTGTTCCTATCTAAGATGTTCATTCGCGCTTCACTATGAAGAAGGTGATGATCCGTGACACTCATCACCTTCCTCAATCCATGAACATGTGCCTGACAACCACCTTCGTTCTACATCAGATTGAATGAGTATCTCTTAGATTTCTTAATTAGAATCTTCGTGGTATAAGCTAGAATTGATGGCGGCATTTATGAGAATTCGGAAAGTCTAAACCTTGTCTGTGGTATTCCGAGTAGGATTCAAGGATTGAATGGCTGTGACGAACTTCAAACTCGCGATTGTTGGGCGTAGTGACAGACACAAAAGAATCAAGGGATTCTATTCCGACATGATCGAGAACTAACAGATGATTAGTCGTGCTGTGACAGAGCATTTGGACCATTTTCACTGAGAGGACGGGAAGTAGCCATTGACAACGGTGACACCTTACATACAGCTTGCCATGGAAGGAGCCTTGCGTGTGTGAAGAGGAGTACAAGAGAAAAACTGAAATAAAGAAGACAAAGTATCTCCAAAACCCCAACATATTCCCCATCATTGCACAATAAGTATTTATATTTATGCCCTTTGACTCTTTACAATTGAAGTTGAAAAACACTGTTGTTGGCCTCCTGACTAAGAATAATAAGATAACCATAGCTTGCTTCAAACCAACAATCTCCGTGGGATTCGACCCTTACTCACGTAAGGTATTACTTGGACGACCCAGTGCACTTGCTGGTTAGTGGTACTAATTGTGAAAAGTGTGATTCACAAATCGTGCACCAGAAAGCTACTCCCAAACCACCGGCAAGGAAAGGAACAAAAAGAGCACTAGTTGCGGAGCCACCCGTCCACTTGCACGTCTTAGCATGCACTGAGGATGGTGCAATATTTAAGTGTGGGGAGGTCGATACCGATCTCTATGGGTTAGTTATTTTCTTCTCAACACCAATATTTTACTTTATTTGTTAGTTCATTTTTGCATTTGCATGTTCAATTGCATGTTTGTTTGATTTTATGCATTTAGTTACTACTTGGTTAAAGTAATAAATTTCTTTTCAAGACTCTATTTTATAATATTTTACTAATTTAAATTGAAAAAAAATTTGTGTTAAATTTGTTGGAAGTTGTATTTGGAACATGGGTTATAACTAAGAACACACAACCTGTGAGATTTTGAGCTTATTTATATGGTTACATTATTTAACCATAAATTTTTATTCTTGTGTGTTCTCTTCTCTATGATTGCAATCTTTACTTTGTTTTATTCTATATGTCCAATGTTTAGTATATTTACATGCTTGCATATGATTGAGGCCATTACTTGTTTTAGCTCACCTATCCCAAATAGCCTACCCTTTCAATTACCTTTGTTAGCCACTTTGAGCCTTTTAATCCCCATTTATTCTATATTTTACCACATCACTAGCCTTAAGCGGAAAAACAAGTAATCATCCCAATTGAATCTTTGGTTAGCTTAAGATAGAGATTGTGTATCAACTAAGTGTGGAAAAACTATGGGAACATGGGTTAATAAGGAAATGTGTTATGTCTTTACTTTGATAAAATATTGGGAATTTAGGTATCTACTCATGTGAGACCAGAAAAATAAAAAAAATACATGTGCATTGATAAGTTATGTTTATTTTTCTATTTAAAAAGATAAAAATAAAAAATAAATAAAAAAATCAAAAAAATATTCAATAAATAAGTAAATAAATAAGGGGACAAAATTACCCCAATGCTAAGTTAAGTTAAGGAAAAGATCAATGCATATGTGATAAAAATTAAAAGAAAGGTTGATGCATGAGTATGAGATGAAAAAAATGGGAATTTTGGGTAGTTAGGCATGATTTTAGAGTTATATAGAGTATGAGTATGTTAGGTGAGAGCTTTGACTAGTCAAAGATTCAATTTATAGCTCACTTAGCCATATATATATCTTCACCTTTACCTTAGCCCCATTACAACCTTGAAAATACCTCATGATGTTTGCATTGGTACATTAAATACTTGTTGATTGGTTAGAAGAAGAACAAAGATTAGAAAGCATGACTAGAGAAGAGTAGAGTGATTAACCCTAGACACTTGAGAGAGTCAGAGTGATATACACTACCAGTGAGGGTTCAACGCTTGATTCTATGTTCCCTACTTTCATGAGCTATCTTCTTACAAGTTTACTTGTCTCTTATTGTGTGATTTAAATTAGTGGAATCTGATTTATGTTTGTCTTGAAGAATTTATTTACTTTTAACCAAGTAGGTAGAAGCATTTCACATTTAGTTGCATTCATATAGATAGATTGCATTTCATACATTTTATCATTCCTCTTCACTCTTATAGCTTCTCTTGAGCTTAGTATGAGGACATGCTAATGTTTAAGTGTGGGGAGGTTGATAAACCACTATTTCATGGTTTATCTTGTGCTCAATTGAGTGGTTTTTATCAACTCTTTACCCACTTATTCATACTATTTGCATGGTTTTACTTTTTCCTTCTGAATTTTGTGCTATGATTGAAAACATGCTTCTTTGGGCTTTAAATTTGCTATGTTTAATCCTCTCTTATTACCATTCGATGCCATGATATGTGCGTTAAGTGTTTTCAGAGATTACAGGGCAGGAATGGCTTAGAGGATGGAAAGGAAGCATGCAAAAGTGGAAGGAATACAAGAAATTGAAGGAACTGCTAAGCTGTCCAGCCTGACCCTCTCGCACTAAATCGATCATAACTTGAGCTACAGAGGTCCAAATGATGTGGTTTCAGTTGTGTTGGAAATCTAACGTCCGGGGCTTCGAAATGATATATAATTTACTATATTGGCCGTAAAGATAGGCGACGCGAACGCGTGCTCCACGCCGACGCGTCGCAGTGACGAAAAACCAGCGTGGCAGATTTCGTCCCCAGCGATTTCTGGGCTGTTTTTGACCCAGTTTTCGGCCCGGAAAACACAGATTAGAGGCTATAAAGTGGGGAAATGCATCCATTTGTCATACAACAATTCATACAACATTCGCATATTAGAAGATCAATCGTCCAAAATAACCATGAGCAGCCACAATATTATAGGTTTCTTCCTTTTGACCGAATCTGTATCCTTCATTAGCAGATTCATTTTCTGTGGTTTCCCTAATCAAAATAAAGAATAATGAATTTCTGCGTTCCAATTCTATAAAATGGAGAATCAAATAATCTAAAAATTTTTACTCTTTACTCAAGTTATCACTAAAGAAAAACCCAACAACTTTTCATTAATTCACAATTTTTAGGTTTTAGATGTAGCTTTTAGAGAGAGAGAGGCTCTCTCCTCTCTCTTAGGATTTAGGATTAGGATTAGGATTTAGAATTTCTATTATGATTAGGCTACTTCTCTTCATTCTAAGTTCAATATTCCTTTAATTTATTTTTTACTTTTATTTATTCTATTACTTTAATTGTTATTTATCTTTTCAATTTGGTTTATGAACTCCATGTTATAATTGATATCTTTATTTAATATAGTTTGAGGTATTTCAGACTTATGATGGCTTTCTTTAATTTATGTTATTAATGATTCTAATTATTCCAAATAATTTTTATTCAAGTAGATTTTCTTCCCTTTTGGCTTTGGTTGAGTAATTGGTGACACTTGAGTTATCAAACTCAGTTGTTGTTTGAACATTGGAATTTGCTGATTGACTTGGATCCCTCTAAAGCTAGTCTTTCCATAGGAGTTGACTAGGACTTGAGGAATCAAGTTAATTAGTCCACTTGACTTTCCTTTATTTAGTAAGGATTAACTAAGTGGAAGCAATAACAATTCTCATCACACCTGATAAGGATAACTAGGATAGGATTTTCGGTTCTCATACCTTGCCAAAAATTTTTCTAATTATTAATTTATTTTTTTGTTATTTAAATTACTTGTTCCTTATTTCAAAAACCCAAAAATATACCTTTTTCCATAACCAATAATAAATCATACTTCCCTGCAATTCCTTGAGAAGACGACCTGAGGTTTGAATACTTCGGTTATAAATTTTATTGGGTTTTGTTACTTGTGACAACCAAACTTTTGTACGAAAAGATTCTCTGCTGGTTTAGAAACTATACTTACAACGCGATTATTTTTATAAAATTTCTTTACTGGTAAGAATCTGATCGTCAAGGCACCGTACTGAGCATTTTGGAGGCCTTCTTAAAGCAAAGAACTATTTTTTTGGGTTATGGTGTGTGAATCCCTACACTTCGTACAACTGTACCAGCAAGTACACTGGGTCGTCCAAGTAATACCTGAGTGAGTCAGCATCGATCTCACGAGAATTATGGTTTGAAGCAAGCTATGGTTATCTTGTAGGTCTTAGTTAGTCAGATAGAAGAGTTATTGGTTTGAATTTGGAAGATGGAATTACAATGTTTGAGAATAAGAATAAGAAGATGGATGATGCTTGGAGTTGTTTTGTCTTTCTGGATTAACTCTGGTATTACTGTCTTCTTTAATTGTGGATGATTTCTTCTATGGCAGGCTGTATGTGATTGACGCTAGTTTGAGCAGCTGCCAATGCTCCTCCAGATTTAAACCACAGGGTTAGTGTGGATCCATTCTGATTGAGGGTGAAGCTCTTACAGTTCATTCTCCTTAGTGATCCTACTTAAAACGCCACAGACAAGGTTGAATCTTCCAGATCGGAGGATGCTGCGCCTTTGTGTTCTAGTCTCTACCATAGGGACCCTAATCTCCCCATACTTCGGCTAAACTGGTGTCTCGCGAAGTCCCCAATGAAGTCGTGGATTAGCCATCTGAGAGATGTATAATCAAGCTGATGGTTCATCATTGTCCGATGAAAGACGCACTCTGAACCCATGTAGAATGTGATAACCTTATGCCAGTTCAACGTATTCATGTTGATGAAGAACGAAGATACATTTTAGAACAGAGAATCAAACGCAAATTAAAGAGGAACGGTAATCTTTTATTAATCCATAAAGCTCAGCAGGGCTCCTCCCCTCAACCTAGGAGGTTTAGAAACTCATACTGTTATGAAATACACAATGTGGTAAACGAAAATTGGCAAATCTCCCTTATGAGAGATGTAAAAAGTCTTTAAATACTAAGCTAATGACTAAGGATTACATAAAAAAAAGGGTAAAACAGTCATTTTAGTGCTAAAATCTACTTCTGGGGTCCACTTGCTGAGTGTTTAGGCTGAGCTTTGATAAGATCCACGTGCTAGGAGGTCTCTAGGGTGTTGAACGCTGGCTAGGGGGTCCTTTCTGGGGGTTTGGACACTGGTATCTGCTCCTTGGGTGCTAGACGCCTGGAAGGGGGCAGGAAGCTGGCGTTGAATGCCAGTTTTGGGCCTTCTAATCTGAAGCAAAGTTTGAACTATGATATATTTCTGGAAAGATCTAGAAATCAGCTTTCCAGAGTCATTAAGAACGCTCCATTTGGACTTTTGTAGCTCTAGAAAAACTCATTCGAGTGCAAGGAGGTCAGATCTGGACAGCATCTGCAATGCTTTCTCTATCTCTGAATCAGACTTTTGCTCCAGCTCCTCAATTTTAGACAGAAAATGCCTGAAATTGCATAAAAATACACAAACACAAAGTAGAATCCAAAAATATAAATTTAACACTAAAACCTATAAAAACATACTAAAAACTAAACAAAACATACTAAAAACTATAGAAAAACAATGCCAAAAAGCACATAAAATATCCGCTCATCACAACACCAAACTTAAACTGTTGCTTGTCCCCAAGCAACTAAAAAAATAGTAGCATAAAAAGAAGATTAAGAAACAATAAATCTCAGAGTTTCTAATGAAGCTCGGTTTCAATTAGATGAGCGGGACTTAGTAGCTTTTTGCTTCTGAACATTTTTGGCATTTCACTATCCATTGAAACTCAGAAATGTTGGCATCCTTAGGAACTTAGAATCTAGATGGTATTATTGACCCTCTTAGTTAAGTTCTTTTTTATTATTGAACACAGCTTTTTAGAGTCTTGGCCGTGGCCCTAAGTACTTTGTTTTCCAGTATTACCACCGGCTACATAAATGCCACAGACACTTTAACTGGGTGAACCTTTTCGGATTGTGATTCAGCTTTGCTAGAATCCCCAGATAGAGGTGTCCAGAGTTCTTAAGCACACTCTTTTTGCTTTGGATCACGAATTTAACTGCTCAGTCTCAAGCTTTTCACTTGACACCTTCACACCACAAGCACATGCTTAGGGACAGCTTGGTTGAGCCGCTGAGGCCAGGATTTTGTTTCCTTTATGCCCTCCTAACCATTGATACTCAAAGCCTTGGATCCTTTTACCCTTGCCTTTTGGTTTAAAGGGTTATTGGCTTTTTCTGCTTTTTATTTTTCATTTTTTTTCGCATGCTTTATTATATTTTTTTTCTTTTATTGCAACATTCTTTTTCTTTTTCTTTTTGCTGCTTTTTCTTGCTTCAAGAATCAATTTTTGAGAATTTTCAAATTACTAATAATATTTCTCTTTCATCATCATTCTTTCAAGAGCCAATATTCATAAATTCCAACTTCAAATATGCATTGTTCATTGATGGGAGTAAAAATACCGGTTAAGAATTTCTGAAAAGTATTTTCTAAAATAGCGTTGCAAGCACAATCTTAACCGACGAAATTCCCACTATCAATTTATAATGTGTGTCACAATTAATAATAAATAACCGGGACTAGAATCCCGGGTCGTTTCCCTAAAAGTTGGCATAAGATGTAAATTATTGGTCAGGATATTTTCTGAATATTTTTGAGGTTGAGAATGTAAAAATAAATAACTAAAAATTAAAGTAATGATAAAATAACAAGAGGTGATATGTATTCAAAATAAAAGGCCTTGGTCAGGGGAGAGAATTGGTGTTTCTATCCTTGTTGTCTTTCCGGAGTATAATAGTAAAAGTTTATTGCTTCCATTTAGTTATCCTCTAACAATTGAAGGAAAGTCAAGTGGTTGTCACTAACTCTGATTTACAAGTCCTAGTCACTTCGTGGGGAAGGACTAGAGTTGGTAAAAATTGAGTTAGCCAGCAATTTCCAATTACATATTAATACTTGAGTGTCACAACTCAAGGGTTTCCAATTATCAACCCCCAACCAAGTTGGGAGCTTTACTCCATTAACATGAATGCCATTTTCATAAACACATAATAGGAGTAAATAAAAGACATGATAATTATGAGAAATTAATTTAATTAAAAATTGCACTAACAATAATCAACAAGGATCAAACAAGCAATAAAAATAAACATAAAAATACTTCAATACATTAATAAAATTCAAAAAAGACAAGATCCAAACATGAATTCAAAACAATTAAATGGAAAAGAGTAATTGAGTTATTGGAGAAGAAAACTATAAGGATAATGACTCCAATTGAAGGTAGTAGCAGCTCTCTCAAAATCCCATTCAAAGCAAAACTAAGAACATCAAAACCCTTGAGAAAAATAGTTGTTTCTCTCTCTAGAATTCAATACTAAAAAAAAAAACTAAAATGAAAAGTGAAGTCTTCAGTCTCAGCTCTATCCCTAGCTCTAGTCTGTGTTTTCGGGATTGAAACTGGGTCCAAATCAGCCCAAAAATCGCCCCCAACGAGTTCTGTTAAGTACAGCACGTGACGCTCTGTCACACGTACGCGTCGTTGAACCTTGCACCTGGCCACGCGTACGCGTTAGTCACACGTACGCGTCGCTGAACGACACTGCTGGTCACGTGCACGCGTCAGCCATGCGTTCGCGTCGCTCCTCGCTTCTCAACTCCTTAGTTTCTTGTGTTTCTTCCACTTTAACATGCTTCATCTTCTTCCTTTTAAGCCATTCATGCCCTGTAACCCTGAAAACACTTAATAACCACATCACGGCATCGAATGGTAATAAAAGAGAATTAAAAATTAACAATTTGGAGGCCTAAGAAGCATATTTTCAATCATAGCACAAAATTAGGAAGGAAACTTAAAAACATGCAATTTACATGAATAAGTGTGAGAATAGTTGACAAAACCCACTCAATTCAGTCCAAAATATATCATAAAATAGTGGTGTATCAAATCTCCCGATACTTAAACGTTAGCATGTCCTCATACTAAGCTCAATGAAAACAGAAGAGTGAAGGGAAAATGGTGAGACTTATGCAATGCGATTTATCTATAAGAATGTAACTACATGCTAAATGCTTCTACCTACTTAGTTAAAAGTAAAAAAATTCTCCAAGACAAACATAAACTGGATTTCACTAATTCAAATCACACAATAAAGCACAAGTAAACTTGCAAGAAGAAAGCTCATGAAAGGCGGGAACAAAGAATTGAGCGTCATACCCTCACTGGAAGTGTATACACTCTCATCACTCTAGTGTTTGAGGGTCGATTATCTCGCTTCTCTACTAATATTGCTTTCCAAGGCTTGCTCTTCTTCTACCAATCAATAAAAATTTAATGCACAAATACACATATCAAGAAGTCTTTTCAAGGGTTGTAATGGGGTTAGGGTCAAGGTAGGAATGTATTTGGTTAAGTGGACTAAAATCCGAATCCTTGATTAAGCTAAACTTCTCACCTAACCTAAGACATTCCATGTTATCATAATGCAAAGCCTAGCCGCCCATTAACTATTTTTCCACAAATCCATGCAGCTTGATATCTTTTGAGTACAAATCATATGCATTAGTTCACTTATTAGGCTTGGGACATCTTGTCCCCTTTTTATTGCTTTTTCTTTTTCTTTTCTTTTCCTTTCTTTATTATTCATATTTTTTTCCCTTTTTTTCTTTTTTTTTTTCAGTGAGTTAATGCATATGATTAATGTGCTAGATGCATGAACAAGTGCCCAAACTGTTTTCACACTTTCATATAATAATGTAAAATACCCAATTTCCTAACCAAGTAATTCCCAAACCCAAATTCCCCACACTTAGTTCATATGCACTCTCACTAGTCTAAGCCAACCAAGGATTCAAATTAGGGACATATATTGTTTTCCGCTTAGATTTAATGATGTGCTAAAATAAAGAATAAATGGGGTAAAATAGGCTCGATATTGGGTTGCAAAGGGAAATGAAAGGGTAAGGCCATATGGGTATGTGAGCTATAGTAAAATAAGGCCTCAGTCACTTAAGTGCATGCATACATCAAACAATGGAAATATAGAATCAAGCAAGATAAATATCACAATTTTAGAGAGAACAACACACACTAAAATAAAACATTGGTTGATAAGATGCAACCAATCAAATAGGTTCAAAATCTCACTGGGTTTTGTGTGTTCGAGCTCTAAAATCATGTTCCAAAATAAAATTCTTCAAGCAAGTTTAAAAAGTTTTAATTCAAATTAGTGAAATGCTTTAAAGCAGTGTCTTGAAAAAGAATTTATCACTTCAACCAAGTAGTACCTAAATGCAAGCAACTAACTACTTCATGCAAGTTAACCTATCTAACAAAAAAAATTAAAATATTGGTGTTGAGAGAGAGAATTGTTACCTTTGGGAGTCAGTTACCGACCTCCCCACACTTAATGCTTAGCACGGTCCTCCGTGCCATTAGTGATCCGCAAGGTGGGTCTGGGATCTCCACTTCCAAAGGCTAAATGATGGGGAGACAGGGGCGCCTCCATGTCTATATCTTGATTACTCACCTCGCCATCAATGGAAGTAGAGTCCGAGGTGTCGGGTTCCTCCATAGGTGGGTTAGAACACCCAATGAGCTCCTTTAAGTAATCATAGTGATGCTTGTTGCGTCGCTCCATCTGCATTATTCTCCGGCCTTGCCGGTCTACCGTCTTGATGAGCTCAAGTAACAACTGGTGGGTGGATGGTGCATGTGGTGTCTTTGTTGGTAGAGCAGAGAATGAAGGGGCGTTGAAGGACAGGTCTTCATTCCGGCTCACAGGTGGCACTGGAGGTCTGATATATTTCCCATTCTGGACAAGTTCATCATCCCTAGGAATCATGGTTCTCGTATCCCCAGCCCGATAGGAGACTCCTGCTGCAGATACCAAGTCTGTAACCAATGCAGAAAAAGGTATGTTGCCCGCTATTTGCACTCGGCCCATAGCTTGTTAGATGACTCGTGGCAAGTTGAGAGGTTTCTCTGTGAGGATGCACCAGATAAGAACGGCCATGTCAGCAGTGAAACTGGACTCATGAGTGCTCGGAAATATGTAGTGGGACATGATCTGTGCCCATACTCGAGCCTCTATAGTGAGGTCTTGGGCTGAGATGCTCTTGGGTCTAGTCCTGTATTGCCCATAGATCCCATCGCTTTCGGGTTGGGTGATGACTCTGTGGACAAGGTTCTAGTCGATTGAAAAGTCTTACGCTCAAGCTCTACCTCTTGATAGGCATCCAGCCCATCCGGACTAGGTAAGAGACCAAGTACTTCCTGAATAGAACCTTCCAAGATAGGGACTTGCTTTTGGTGCACAAAAACTGACTGAAGGGTAGGCGAGTAATATTTGGCATAGAATTCAACTACCCAAGAGAGATTAGCTTGTCGCGGCTGCCTCTACAAGAATCCCCACTGTCTCCGTTCAATGCGGGACACCACAAATTCAACGAAGTGTGCTGAAAGAATGAGGAGGTTCTCATTGTGGTAGTTTCTCTCTATTAAGACGGGGAACATCCACTCACAATAGTGGTTAGTGAATCGTGCGGAGTCCTATGCAGTAAATTCCTTCTCCGTTTCATCAACTCAGATGGTTGCGCCTTAGCCGGTGCTCTTTTAGTTTCCTTCTTTGCCATTGTCCTCTTAGAAGCCTTCTCTTTTCCTCTCTTGATGGCCATCCTGAAAAAGGAAGAAAAGGAAGGAATATTAAATTTAGAAAAATAAACACCGGAAGTAAGAAAGTGCAAGTGATAATGAATGCCAAAGAGAAAGAAAGTGTCTTAAATACATGGTAGCTACAACATGCAAGTAAGACGCCAAGTAAAATCATGAAGGCATATCATAACAACTAGATGCAAGAGGGATAAAAGCATGCAGGTAACAAGCATGAGAAGAATAGCTCTAGCATCAATATTAAAAACAAGAAGTAAGGTAATCAATCCAAGTGTATAGGAGACCCAAAATAGAATGTCAATTGTCAAAGCAAACCTCATAACACAAACATGTTAAGAAATATCAAAATAATCCACAAAATAAAATTCCAACACCAACATAAAAATACAAGAAGAGAAAAGAATTAAAAAGAAATTACAAATAACAAAATTAAGATGCAAATAAAAATAATTAAAATATTCAAACGTAAGAAACAGAATAAAAATTAAAGAGTAGAAGAAAGTAAGAAAAAGAAACCTTGAAAAGAAGATGAAAAGAGGGAGATAAATAGGAGAAAGAATGAGAGAACATGGGTAGGAAGAGAGAAAGGAAAGGAAAGAAAATTGTGGCTGCCGGAGTTGGGGGTCTGACGGTAGTAGTGGAGGGGGGCGAGAAATAAGGAAGAAGTAGAAAGAAAGAAAGAAGAAGAATGAAGAAGAGTTAGGATTAGAGAAAGAAAAGATGAGTGAAAGAAACGGAGATCTGGGCGGCGCGCTGATTTAATTGAATTCGCGTTGTGACGCGTGCGCGTCGCCCACACGTACGCGTGGGTAAGCAGAAGTCCAAGTGATGCGTAAGCGTCGGTCACGCGTACGCGTGACTACTCATCGCGCCAGACGCACGCTTCCAGCATAATACTGGCACAACTCTCAGGTTTTCGTACCAGAGTATGATTTTTCATACGACGCGTACGCGTTGCTCACGTACACATGTGAGAGGATGAAATTGCTGGTGACACGTACGTGTGTGTCACGCGAATGCATGGGATGGGTTGTGCGCCAGGCACCCATCCCGCACAGTTCCAGCTCAACTCTCGAGAAAATATACCAGAGAGCGCTAGCGTCCCTACGACGCGTGCGCGTCGATGACGCATACGCGTGGGATGCGCCCTTTTTTTTATTTTTTTTAACTCAGAACAAAAGTGAAACATGCTTATATGAAAATTAACAAAGACACTTAATGAAACAAAAATAAGCAAAGAAATAACATAGAACTATAAAAATGGAATATCATACCATGGTGGGTTGCCTCCCACCTAGCACTTTTCTTTAACGTCCTTAAGTTGGACGGTCCATAGGCTCAGCCCTCTTCCTTTGCTGGATCCTTCAAGAGGAATGATGATGGCCTAAAGTGGGTTAGGAATTTTTCTCAAAATAGAATTAGCGTTACAAGTATAGTTCCCAACCCGACAATTGGCCAACAATTAAATTTAATTCAAGGGATTATCACAATTCAATACAAATATTATAAACTGGAACTTTTAATTCCCAGGTCGTCTTTCCTAGGAGTTGCAATTAATGTGATCAATTATTGGCTATGATGGGAAAATGGGGAATTAAGATCGCAGGTAATGTAAATAGCAAGAAAGTAAATGTGCATGCAAGAAATTAAAGTCAAAGCAATTAAATGCAAGGGAAATAATCAAGGAAAAGGGAATTCAAATGCATTAAAAACATCTTGGCATGGATTGAGGGTCAAGGTTACCTATCCTAGCCATTGACCACAAACACATGATGATTATGAAGAGTTAATCCTACTTAGTCAACCCTACATCGAGGATAAGTCAAATAGGCATAATTGATTTCAATCCTCAAGTCCTAGTCAACTCTATTAATGGGAGCCTTAGTGTTAGAGGAAACCAAATCAACTAACTACTCTAATATATCAATCAAGATTGGGCATCAATGACTCAAGGGTCACCAAAAGTCCTCAATTCCAAGCCAAGAGTGAGGAAAAACTAGGTAAGTACTAAGCCAAGCATTTTATCAAACACTTTGTGTGCACAAAAATAAAATAATATTAAATAGCATTAAAAATAAAATCTAACTACCAAAAGCAAGAAAATAATAATAACAACTAAAGGAAGCAACAATCAACATGGAAACATAAATTTGCATTAATTGAAATTAAAATTAACAAGAGTATCCATAAACATAAAAATGACAAAAAATGGGAAATTCAGAAGAAGAACTAAGAGAACTAAGACAATAAAGCATAGAAACATAAATGAAACTACGTGAGAACAAGAACTAAAACCTGAAATTAAAGGAAAATTAACTAAGAAAACCCTAATTCTAGAGAGAGGGGGGAGCTTCTTGATGCGTGAGCATCTTTCCTATCTTTTTCTAGTGAATTTGCATTTAATTTGTTGAGTTTAATTAAGAATTAATTATATTTTAGCCACTATGGATGCTACTTTGAGTCTTGTGCAATTCTATTTATTTTAGTTAGCATTTGACTGGATTTGATGGAGTTTCTGCAGCACAAGGAGCGACGCGTGCGCGTGACTGACGCGTACGCGCGATTTGAAGATTCCCATGACGACGCGTGCGCGTACCTGACGCGTACGCGTGAAAAGCGAACTTGCTCAACGAAGCGTGCGCGTACCTGACGCATACGCGTGACACACGAAGAAAACCATCGACGCGTGGTGCACGAAATTGTGATCTCTAGTAATGGCTCCAAAAACTTGGTGCTCTAATCTCAATTCATAATTTGTCACAACTTCGATACAACTAACCAGCAAGTGCACTGGGTCGTCCAAGTAATAAACCTTACGTGAGTAAGGGTCGATCCCACGGAGATTGTTGGTATGAAGCAACCTATGGTCACCTTGTAAATCTCAGTCAGGCGGATATAAAATAATTATGGAGTTTTCAAAAATTAAATAATAAAAGAAGGATAGAAATACTTATGTAATTCATTGGTTAGAATTTCAGATAAGCGTATAGAGATGCATTCGTTCCTCTGAACCTCTGCTTTCCTGCTGTCTTCATCCAATCAATCTTACTCCTTTCCATGGCTGGCTTTTTGTAAGGACATCACCGTTGTCAATGGCTACTTTTAATCCTCTCTGGAAAATGGTCCAAATGCTCTGTCACAGCACGGCTAATCGTCTGGAGGCATCACCCTTGTCGATGGCTGCGTCCTATTCCTCTATGTGAAAATGGTCCGATGCGCTGTCACTGCATGGCTAATCATCTGGAGGTTATCGATCATACTGGAATAGGATTTACTATCCTTTTGTGTCTGTCACTATGCTCAGCACTCGCGAGTTTGAAGTTCGTCACAGTCATTCAATCCCAGAGTCCTACTCGGAATACCACAGACAAGGTTTAGACTTTCCGGACTCTCATGAATGCCGCCATCAATGTAGCTTATGCCACGAAGATTCTGATTAAGAGATCTAAGAGATACTCATTCAATCTAAGGTAGAACGGAAGTGGTTGTCAGGCACGCGTTCATAGGGAATGATGATGATTGTCACGTTCATCACATTCAGGTTGAAGTGCAAATGAATATCTTAGAAGCGAAATAAGATGAACTGAATAGAGAAACAGTAGTACTTTGCATTAATCTTTGAGGAACAGCAGAGCTCCACACCTTAATCTATGGAGTGTAGAAACTCTACCGTTTGAAAATACATAAGTGAAAGGTGCAGGGATGGCCGAATGGCCAGCCTCTCTGATCTAAGAACTAGGCGTCCAAAGATGATCCAAAGATGATCAAAAGATGTTCAAAGATATTCAAAGATGTTCAAAGATGTTAATAAAAAGTCCTATTTATAATAAACTAGCTACTAGGGTTTACAGAAGTAAGTAATTGATGCATAAATCCACTTCCGGGGCCCACTTGGTGTGTGCTTGGGCTGAGCTTGAAGTCTACACGTGGAGAGGTCATTCTTGGAGTTGAACGCCAGCTTTTGTGCCATTTTGCGCGTTGAACTCCACTTTGCAACTTGTTTCTGGCGATGGATGCCAGAATTGGGTAGAGAGCTGGCGTTGTACGCCAGTTTGCGTCGTCTAAACTTGAGCAAAGTATGGACTATTATATATTTATGGAAAGCCCTGGATGTCTACTTTCCAACGCAATTGGAAGCGCGCCATTTTGAGTTTTGTAGCTCCAGAAAATCTATTTTGAGTGCAGGGAGGTCAGAATCCAACAGCATCAGCAGTCCTTCTTCCACCTCTGAATCTGATTTTTGCTCAAGTCCCTCAATTTCAGCCAGAAAATACCTGAAATCACAGAAAAACACACAAACTCATAGTAAAGTCCAGAAATGTGAATTTAACATAAAAACTAATGAAAACATCCCTAAAAGTAACCAGATTCTACTAAAAACATACTAAAAACAATGTCAAAAAGCGTATAAATTATCCGCTCATCACAACACCAAACTTAAATTGTTGCTTGTCCCCAAGCAACTGAAAATCAAATAGGATAAAAAGAAAAGAATATACTATAAATTCCAAACTATCAATGAAACATAGCTCCAATCAGATGAGCGGGACTTGTAGCTTTTTGCCTCTTGAATAGTTTTGGCATCTCACTTTATCCATTGAGGTTCAGAATGATTGGCATCTATAGGAACTCAGAGTTCAGATAGTGTTATTGATTCTCCTAGTTCAGTATGATGATTCTTGAACACAGCTATTTTATGAGTCTTGGCCGTGGCCCTAAGCACTTTGTTTTCCAGTATTACCACCGGATACATAAATGCCACAGACACATAATTGGGTGAACCTTTTCAGATTGTGACTCAGCTTTGCTAAAGTCCCCAATTAGAGGTGTCCAGGGTTCTTAAGCACACTTTTTTTTTGATTTGGACTTTGACTTTAACCGCTCAGTCTCAAGTTTTCACTTGACACCTACACGCCACAAGCACATGGTTAGGGACAGTTTGGTTTAGCCGCTTAGACCAGGATTTTATTCCTTTAGGCCCTCCTATCCACTGATGCTCAAAGCCTTGGGATCTTTTTTATTTGCCCTTGCCTTTTGGTTTTAAGGGTTATTGGCTTTTTGCTCTTGCCTCTTGGTTTTAAGAGCTTTTGGCTTTTTCTGCTTGCTTTTGCTCTCTTTTTTTTTCTATTTTTTTTTCGCCTATTTTTTTTTCTGCAAGCTTTGTTCTTTGCTGCTTTTTCTTGCTTCAAGAATCATTTTCATGATTTTTTATATTATCAAATAACATGTCTCCTTATCATCATTCTTTCAAGAGCCAACATATTTAACATTCATGAACAACAACTTCAAAAGACATATGCACTGTTCAAGCATACATTCAGAAAACAAGAAGCATTGTCACCACATCAATATAATTAAACTAAGTTCAAGGATAAGTTCGAAACTCATGTACTTCTTGTTCTTTTGAATTAAAACAGTTTTCATTTAAGAGAGGTGATGGATTCATAGGACATTCATAACTTTAAGACATAGTTACTAACTACTAATGATCATGTAATAAGACACAAACATAGATAAGCACTTAACATAGAAAACGAAAAACAGAGAGTGTAAGAACAAGGAATGAGTCCACCTTAGTGATGGTGGCGTTTCCTTCTTGAGGAACCAATGATGTCCTTGAGCTCTTCTATGTCTCTTCCTTGTCTTTGTTGCTCCTCCCTCATTGCTTTTTGATCTTCTCTAATTTCATGAAGGATGATGGAGTGCTCTTGATGTTCCACCCTTAGTTGTCCCATGTTGGAACTTAATTCTCCTAAGGAGGTGTTGATTTGCTCCGAATAGTTTTGTGGAGGGAAATGCATTGGAGGCATCTCCGGGATCTCATGGTGATGAGCTTCATACGCCTCTTGAGATCCATGAATGGGCTCTCTTGCTTGCTCCATCCTTTTCTTAGTGATGGGCTTCTCTTCCTCAATGGGAATGTCTCCTTTAGCTCCAGCTGAGTAACATAGATGGCAAATAAGATGAGGAAAAGCTAGCCTTGCCATGGGGGAGGACTTTTCGGCTATTTTGTAGAGTTCAAGGGAGATGACTTCATGAACTTCTACTTCCTCTCCAATCATGATGCTATGAATCATAATGGCCCGATCCACAGTAACTTCAGATCGGTTGCTAGTGGGGATGATGGAGCGTTGGATGAACTCCAACCATCCTCTAGCAACAGGTTTGAGGTCCAGTCTTCTTAGTTGAACCGGCTTGCCTTTGGTGTCAATCTTCCAATGAGCTCCTTCCACACATATATCCATGAGGACTTGGTCCAACCTTTAATTAAAGTTGACCCTTCTAGTGTAGGGGCGTGCATCTCCGTGCATCATAGGCAAGTTAAACGCCAACCTCACATTCTCCGGGCTAAAATCTAAGTATTTCCCCCGAACCATTGTAACATAATTTTTTGGATTTGGGTTCTTACTTTGATCATGGTTCCTAGTGATCCATGCATTGGCATAGAACTCTTGAACCATTAGGATGCCGACTTGTTGGATGGGGTTTGTTAGGACTTCCCAACCTCTTCTTTGGATTTCATGTCGGATCTCCGGATTCTCATTTTTCTTGAGTTTGAAAGGGACCTCGGGGATCACCTTCTTCTTGGCCACAACATCATAGAAGTGGTCTTGATGAGCTTTGGAGATGAACCTTTCCATCTCCCATGACTCGGAGGTGGAAGCTTTTGTCTTCCCTTTCCCTTTTCTAGAGGATTCTCCGGTCTTAGGTGCCATCAATGGTAATGGAAAAACAAAAAGCTTATGCTTTTACCACACCAAACTTAGAATTTTGCTCGCCCTCGAGCAAGAGAAGAAAAAATAGATGAAGAAGAAGAAGAAGAAAATATGGAGAGGAGGGGGAGGTGTGTTTCGGCCAAGAAGGGAAAAGAGGGTTGTGTTGTGTGAAAATGAGGAAGAATGGAGGGCTATATATAGGGAAGGGAAGGGGGTAAGTTCGGCCAAGAAGGGAAAAGAGGGTTGTGTTGTGTGAAAATTGATTTTAAATTTTGAAGGTAAGTGGAGTTTATGAGGTAGGTTTATGGGGAAGAGTGGATGGATATGAGTGGTGAAGTGGTGATAGGGAAGAGAGATTGAGGTGATTGGTAAAGAGTTTTGGGGAAGAGTGTTTATGGGATTGTGTGAAAGAGGGGTGAGAAGAAGTGAGTGGAGGTAGGTGGGTATCCTGTGGGGTCCACAGATCCTGAGGTGATCCTGTGGGGTCCACAGATCCTGAGGTGTTCAAGGATTTACAACCTTGCACCAAATTAGGCATTCAAAATGCTCTTGCACACAACTCTGGGCGTTCAGCGCCAGATTGGTGCTTGTTCTGGGCATTGAACGCCCATTTGTTGCCCATTTCTGGCGTTGAACGCCAGAACCATGCTTGTTCTAGGCGTTCAGCGCCAGCTCTTCTCCAGGGTGCATTTCTGGCGTTCAAACGCCCAGATGTTGCCCATTTCTGGCGTTCAGCGCCAGAACCATGCTCTGTTCTGGCGTTGAACGCCCAAAACATGCTTCTTACTGGCGTTTAAACGCCAGTAAGGTCTTCCTCCAGGGTGTGATTTTTCTTCTGCTATTTTTGATTCTGTTTTCAATTTTTTATATTTATTTTGTGACTCCACATGATCATGAACCTAATAAAACATGAAAAACAATGAAAATTAGATAAATAAACATTGGGTTGCCTCCCAACAAGCGCTTCTTTAATGTCAATAGCTTGACAGTGGGCTCTCATGGAGCCTCACAGATGTGCAGAGCTTTGTTGAGACCTCCCAACACCAAACTTAGAGTTTGGATATGGGGGTTTGAAACCAAACTTAGAGTTTGGTTGTGGCCTCCCAACACCAAACTTAGAGTTTGACTGTGGGGGCTTCGTTTGACTCTGCTTTGAGAGAAGCTTTTTATGCTTCCTCTCCATGGATGCAGAGAGAGATCCTTGAGTTGTAAACACAAGGTTGTCCTCATTTATTTGAAGGATCAATTCTCCTCTATCCACATCAATCACAGCTCTTGCTGTGGCTAAGAAAGGTCTTCCTAGGATGATGGATTCATCCTCATCCTTCCCAGTATCTAGGACTATGAAATCAGTAGGGATGTAAAGGCCTTCAACCTTTACTAACACGTCCTCTACTTGTCCATAAGCCTATTTTCTTGAATTGTCTGCCATCTCTAATGAGATTTTAGCAGCTTGCACCCCAAAGATTCCCAGTTTCTCTATTACAGAGAGGGACATGAGGTTTATTCCTGAACCAAGGTCACACAGAGCCTTAAAGATCATGGTGCCTATGGTACAAGGTATTAAGAACTTTCCAGGATCCTGTTTCTTCTAAGGCAATATCAGTTGATCTAGATCACTCAGTTCATTGATGAGCAAGGGAGGTTCATCTTCCCAAGTCTCATTACCAAATAATTTGGCATTCAGCTTCATGATTGCACCAAGGTACTTGGCAACTTGCTCTTCAGTAACATCCTCATTCTCTTCAGAAGAAGAATACTCATCAGAGCTCATGAATGGCATAAGGAGGTTTAATGGAATCTCTATGGTCTCTAGATGAGTCTCAGATTCCTTTGGTTCCTCAGAGGGAAACTCCTTATTGATCACTGGACGTCCCAGGAGGTCTTCCTTACTGGGATTCACGTCCTCAACCTCCCTTACAGGTTCGGCCATGGTAATTAATTCAATGACCTTGCACTCTCCTTTTGGATTCTCTTCTGTATTGCTTGGGAGAGTACTAGGAGGGATTTCAGTGATCCTTTTACTCAGCTGGCCCACTTGTGCCTCCAAATTTCTAATGGATGACCTTGTTTCATTCCTTAGATAGATCAGAGACTAAATTTGCTAAGCTAGATGGATTCTGCTCAGAATTCTCTGTCTGTTGCTGAGTGGATGATGGAAAAGGCTTGCTATTGCTGAACCTGTTTCTTCCACCATTATTAAAGCCTTGTTGAGGCTTTTGTTGATCTTTCCATGAGAGATTTGGGTGATTTCTCCATGAGGGATTATAGGTGTTTCCATATGGTTCACTCATGTAATTTACCTTTGCTATTGCAGGGTTCTCAGGATCATAAGCTTCTTCTTTAGAAGATGCCTTTTGAGTACTGTTGGATGCAGCTTGCATTCCATTCAGACTCTGAGAAATCATATTGACTTGCTGAGTCAATAATTTATTCTGAGCCAATATAGCATTCAGAGTATCAATTTCAAGAACTCCTTTCTTCATAGGCGTCCAATTACTCACAGGATTCCTCTCAGAAGTGTACATAAACTGGTTATTAGCAACCATGTCAATGAGTTCTTGAGCTTCTGCAGGCGTTTTCTTTAGGTGAATGGATCCACCTGCAGAAGTATCCAATGACATCTTTGATAGCTTAGATAAACCATCTTAGAATATATCCAGGATGGTCCATTCTGAAAGCATGTCAGAAGGACACTTTTTGGTCAGCTGCTTGTATCTTTCCCAAGCTTCATAGAGGGATTCACCTTCTTTCTGTCTGAAGGTTTGAACATCCACTCTAAGCTTGCTCAGCTTTTGAGGAGGAAAGAACTTGGCTAAGAAAGCCGTGACCAGCTTGTCCCAAGAGTTCAGGCTATCTTTGGGTTGAGAGTCCAACCACACTCTAGCTCTGTCTCTTACAGCAAAAGGGAAAAGCATGAGCCTGTAGACTTCAGGATCTACTCCATTAGTCTTAACAGTATCACATATCTGCAAGAATTCAGTTAAGAACTGAAAAGGATCTTCAGATGGAAGTCCATGAAACTTGCAGTTCTGCTGCATCAGAGAAACTAATTGAGGTTTCAGCTCAAAGTTGTTTGCTCCAATGGCAGGAATGGAGATGCTTCTTCCATGTAAATTGGAATTTGGTGCAGTAAAGTCACCAAGCATTCTCCTTGCATTATTGTTGTTGGGTTCGGCTGCCATCTCCTTTACTTGTTCGAAATTTTCAATAAGGTTGTCTCTGGATTGTTGTAATTTAGCTTCTCTTAGTTTCCTCTTCAGAGTCCTTTCAGGTTCTGGATCAGCTTCAACAAGAATGCCTTTTTCCTTGTTCCTGCTCATAAGAAAGAGAAGAGAACAAGAAAATAAGAGGAATCCTCTATGTCACAGTAAAGAGGTTCCTTATTGTTAGTAGATGAATAAATAATTAGAAGGAGATGAGGGAGAAGGATTTTCGAAAATTATTTTTGAAAAAGGGTTAGTGATTTTCGAAAATAGTTTTTGAAAAAGGTTAGTAATTTTCGAAAATTAAAATAAAAAATTAAAATAATTAGTTAATTAAAAAGAATTTTTGAAAAAGAGGGAAGATATTTTTGAAAATTAGAGAGAGAGAGTTAGTTAGGTAGTTTTGAAAAAGATAAGAAACAAACAAAAAGTTAGTTAGTTAGTTGAAACAAATTTTGAAAAGATAAGAAGTTAGGAAGTTAGAAAAGGTATTTTGAAATCAAATTTTTGAAAAAGATAAGATAAGAAGATATTTTTGAAAAGATATGATTGAAATTAGTTTTAAAAAAGATTTGATTTTTAAAATCACAATTAATGACTTGATTCACAAGAAATCATAAGATATGATTCTAGAACTTAAAGTTTGAATCTTTCTTAACAAGTAAGTAACAAACTTGAAATTTTTGAATCAAAACATTAATTGTTATTGTTATTTTCGAAAATTAGGAGATAAAGATAAGAAAAATATTTTTGAAAAATATTTTTAAAATTTTCGAAAATAAATAAAAAAAATGAAAAAGATGTGATTTTTGAAAAAGATTTTGAAAAAGATAAGATTTTTAAATTGAAAATTTGATTTGACTCATAAAAACAACTAGATTTTAAAAATTTTTGAAAAAGTCAAATCTAATTTTCGAAATTTTGAGAGAGAAAAGCGGAAGATATTTTTTTGATTTTTGAATTTTTAATGATGAGAGAGAAAAACATGAAAATGATGCAATGCATGAAGATTTTTAGATCAAAACAATGAATGCATGCAAGAATGCTATGAATGTCAAGATGAACACCAAGAACACTTTGAATGTCAAGATGAACATCAAGACTTATTTTTGAAAAAAATTTTATATGCAAAGAAAACATGCAAGACACCAAACTTAGAAATCTTTCATGTTTAGACTCTATGGATGCAAAAATGCACATGAAAAACACCATACAACACAAAACAAGAAAACATCAAGATCAAACAAGAAGACTTATCAAGGACAACTTGAAGATAATGAAGAACACTATAAATGCATGAATTTTTTTCGAAAAATGCAAGATGAATATGCAATTGACACCAAACTTAAAATCTGACTCAAGACTCAAACAAGAAACACAAAATATTTTTTATTTTTATGATTTTATGATTTTTTTTGTATTTTTTATTTTATTTTATTTTTTTAATTTTTTCGAAAATCATTTTGAAATAGAAAAATAAGGATTCCAAAATTTTTAATATGAATTCCAGGAATCTTATGCTCTTTAGTCTAAAGCTCCAATCAAAGGGTCAGGCATGGCTTAATAGCCAGCCAAGCTTTAGTATGTAACTCAGACATGACACGCCTGACATACCCTATCCGGAAGAATTGGACATGGCTTTACAGCCAGCCAGACTTCAACATGCTTCATGAAACACTAGAATTCATTCTTAAAAATTCTGAAGAAAATTATATTTTTTAAAACATTTTTTTTCTTTTTTTTTTTTAATTTTTTCGAAAACAAAGGAGAAATTTTTTTGAAAGATTTTTGAAAACTTTTTTTGAAAATAAAACAAAAAAGAAAATTGCCTAATCTGAGCAACAAGATAAACCGTCAGTTGTCCAAACTCGAACAATCCCCGGCAACGGCGCCAAAAACTTGGTGCACGAAATTGTGATCTCTGGTAATGGCTCCAAAAACTTGGTGCTCTAATCTCAATTCATAATTTGTCACAACTTCGATACAACTAACCAGCAAGTGCACTGGGTCGTCCAAGTAATAAACCTTACGTGAGTAAGGGTCGATCCCACGGAGATTGTTGGTATGAAGCAACCTATGGTCACCTTGTAAATCTCAGTCAGGCGGATATAAAATAATTATGGAGTTTTCGAAAATTAAATAATAAAAGAAGGATAGAAATACTTATGTAATTCATTGGTTAGAATTTCAGATAAGCGTATAGAGATGCATTCGTTCCTCTGAACCTCTGCTTTCCTGCTGTCTTCATCCAATCAATCTTACTCCTTTCCATGGCTGGCTTTTTGTAAGGACATCACCGTTGTCAATGGCTACTTTTAATCCTCTCTGGAAAATGGTCCAAATGCTCTGTCACAGCACGGCTAATCGTCTGGAGGCATCACCCTTGTCGATGGCTGCGTCCTATTCCTCTATGTGAAAATGGTCCGATGCGCTGTCACTGCATGGCTAATCATCTGGAGGTTATCGATCATACTGGAATAGGATTTACTATCCTTTTGTGTCTGTCACTACGCTCAGCACTCGCGAGTTTGAAGTTCGTCACAGTCACTCAATCCCAGAGTCCTACTCGGAATACCACAGACAAGGTTTAGACTTTCCGGACTCTCATGAATGCCGCCATCAATGTAGCTTATGCCACGAAGATTCTGATTAAGAGATCTAAGAGATACTCATTCAATCTAAGGTAGAACGGAAGTGGTTGTCAGGCACGCGTTCATAGGGAATGATGATGATTGTCACGTTCATCACATTCAGGTTGAAGTGCAAATGAATATCTTAGAAGCGAAATAAGATGAACTGAATAGAGAAACAGTAGTACTTTGCATTAATCTTTGAGGAACAGCAGAGCTCCACACCTTAATCTATGGAGTGTAGAAACTCTACCGTTTGAAAATACATAAGTGAAAGGTGCAGGGATGGCCGAATGGCCAGCCTCTCTGATCTAAGAACTAGGCGTCCAAAGATGATCCAAAGATGATCAAAAGATGTTCAAAGATATTCAAAGATGTTCAAAGATGTTAATAAAAAGTCCTATTTATAATAAACTAGCTACTAGGGTTTACAGAAGTAAGTAATTGATGCATAAATCCACTTCCGGGGCCCACTTGGTGTGTGCTTGGGCTGAGCTTGAAGTCTACACGTGGAGAGGTCATTCGTGGAGTTGAACGCCAGCTTTTGTGCCATTTTGCGCGTTGAACTCCACTTTGCAACTTGTTTCTGGCGATGGATGCCAGAATTGGGTAGAGAGCTGGCATTGTACGCCAGTTTGCGTCGTCTAAACTTGAGCAAAGTATGGACTATTATATATTTCTGGAAAGCCCTGGATTTCTACTTTCCAACGCAATTGGAAGCGCGCCATTTTGAGTTTTGTAGCTCCAGAAAATCTATTTTGAGTGCAGGGAGGTCAGAATCCAACAGCATCAGCAGTCCTTCTTCCACCTCTGAATCTGATTTTTGCTCAAGTCCCTCAATTTCAGCCAAAAAATACCTGAAATCACAGAAAAGCACACAAACTCATAGTAAAGTCCAGAAATGTGAATTTAACATAAAAACTAATGAAAACATCCCTAAAAGTAACCAAATTCTACTAAAAACATACTAAAAACAATGCCAAAAAGCGTATAAATTATCCGCTCATCAACGCGTACGCATGACTGACGCATAGCGTGACATGCAGAAAAACGCAAAAAACACTGGGGGTGATTTCTAGGCTGTTATTAACCCAGTTTTCAGCCCAGAAAACACAGATTAGAAGCTGCAGAATGGACGAAGCAAGTGGTCCCTATCCATCAATTGAAGACATGCTGATTGCTTTAATTAATTCTAATTTAAACTTTAATTTTTATTTGAAAATAGGAAAAGATATTATTTTATTTTTAGAAGATAGATTTTAAATTAATTAGGATTAGATATAAAAGGGGATTGGAATTATTCCACGAGGGGATTATTCCATTCCAGACTACCAAATTACATTTTATCAGAATCCTTATTTTTCTCTCTGAACCATGAGCAACTAAACCTCCACTGTTAAGGTTAGGAGCTCTGTCTATTGTATGGATTGATTTTATTATTTTTCTATTTTAACTCATGACTTGATTTATATTTCAAGAATTGTTTTCGTTCTTTATTTTATGAATTTGGGTAGAACGGAAGTATGACCCTCTTTCTAATTGAGTTCTTGTATAACTTGGAAAAGCTCTTTACTTGAACAACAGCTTGAAAACATATTCTCCTAAATTTTAATTATCTGGATTTAACGGCATACGTGACATATAATCCTCTTATATTTGGGTAATTAGGATTTTTGTTGCATATAACTAGAATTGAACTTCATCCCCTAATTGGAATTAATTGACCAAGGAATTGGCTATTGATGAATTTTAGAGGAGACTAGAAAGGTCTAAGGAATTAGGGTCTAGTCACATATAGTTGCCATAAATTAAATCTTGCATCATTAAAATAAATTAATAAGAAAAGTCAATCCAGAAAATAGATAATTCTGAAGCCTTAACTGCTTTCTCAATACTTTATTCCCAACTTATTTACTTGCCTTTCTTTAATATTCTTGCTATTGTTTAATGTCTTTGAACTCTTAAACACTATTCTCTGTTTGCCTAACTAAGTAAATCAATTAACCATTGTTGCTTAGTCCACCAATCCTCGTGGGATCGACCCTCACTCACCTGAGGTATTACTTGGTACCACCCGGTGCACTTGCCGGTTAGTTTGTGGTTGTAAAATCCACACCCAAGTTTTTGGCGCCGTTGCCGGGGGTTGATTGTGATTAACAACTATCAGTTGTTTGATTGCTTAGATTAGGCGTTTTAGTTTTAATTTTATTTAAATTTTGCCTTATTATTTTTGAATTTTTCTTTAATAATAGTATTAATATTTTTCTTTAATTTCTAAAATTAAGTTTGGTGTTACCTTGTTAAATTTATTTTAATTCTCCTGTTTATTTTTCCTGTTAATTTTCGAAATTTTTTTCAGTTATTATTTTCGAAATTTTTTTTTATTTATTTATTTAGCATTTTTATTTTATTTCTTTAAACAGGTTACCTCACAGGGGCTTCTCTGCACTCTGACGTAGAGAGTCCCATCTTTTCTTGTCTTTTGTCTGTTTATGAGCAGGAATTGGGACAAAGAACCTCTGTTAGACTTTGATCCTGAACCTGAAAGGACTTGTAGGCGACGTTTACAACAAGCAAGACTTTACAAGGCTGCAGAATCCACTATGGATCCTAATAATGCTATTAATGCCAATGTGGCAAATCCAAATGGGGATGAACAACAAAGGAGAGTACTTGGCTCTTACTCTACTCCTACTGCAGATCTTTATGGAAAAAGCATTGTGGTGCCTCCTATAGCTGCGAACAACTTTGAGTTGAAGCCACAATTGGTCACCTTGGTGCAACAAAACTGCTAGTATCATGGTCTTCCCCACGAAGACCCAAATCAATTTATCTCTGATTTTCTGCAGATATGTGATACTGTGAAGACAAATGGAGTGAACCCAGAAGTGTACAAACTCATGCTCTTTCTGTTTGCTCTGGGGATAAAGCAAAGCTATGGCTAGATTCCCAACCAAAGGGGAGTTTGAATACTGGGGATAAGGTTGTCACTGAGTTTCTTACTAATTTTTTCCCACCAAAGAAGCTGACTAAGCTTAGGTTAAAGGTCCAGACTTTCAGGCAAAAGGAGGGTAAAACTCTTTATGAAGCTCGGGAGAGATACAAGCTACTGACTAGGCAATGCCCTCCGGACATGTTCTCCAAATGGACCCAACTAGATATCTTTTATGAAGGCTTGCGTGAGATGTCCAAGATGAGCTTAGATACTTCTGCAGGCAGTTCATTGCACAAGAAGAAGACATCAGAGGAGACTATTGAGCTTATTGAACTGGTTGCTAGCAACCAATATTTATATTCATCTAACAGGAATCCTGTGAACTCTGAGGCTCCTCAGAAGAAGGGTGTTATGGAAGTAAAAGCTCTTAATGCTCTTCTTGCTCAGAACAAGCTTATGTCTCAGCAAATAAATCTACTTACTCAGCAGATGGGTGGCATGCAAGTCTCGGCTATCAACACCCAAAATCCACCTCAAGAGGCCTCCTATGACATGGCAGGTAACTTTGTGAAAAATGATAATTATAATCATGCTCAATCCTCTTCTGAACAGGTCAATTACATGGGGAGTGGTCCTAGGAATCCCAATAATGATCCATATTCTAAGACATACAACCAGGGGTGGAGAAATCACCCAAATTTTGGATGGAGGGACCAACCTCAGAGACCTCAGAACTTCAACAATAATTCTCAGGGCGGCTTCTAACAGAACAATTACAATAACCACCAATTTCAGTCTTAGTAGCAACAACCACCTCAGCAGGCAAACTCTAAATCCCAAGAAGAATCTAATTGGGAGCTGATGAGGAATTTTATGCAAGAGACCAGAGCTTCCATTAGAAATTTAGAGGTACAAATGGGCCAACTGAGCAAGCAAATACCTGAGAGGTCTGCAAGTACATTTCCAGGTGATACAGTGGTGAACCCAAGAGAATATTGCAAGGTTATTCAATTGAGAAGTGGTAAAGTAGCTGGCTCTGAGACCAAGGCCAATGAAGAGCCAGTTGAAAAGGAAGCTCCAGAGGAGAAGAAGGGAGAAGTGGAGCACGCCCCTCCAAAACCTGCAGACAACCCGTTCCCTGACTCTCTTGACACTTATCCCACCTTACCAAAGGCTCCTGAATACAAGCCAAAAATTCCATATCCTCAGAGGCTTCAGAAAGCGTCCAAAGAAAAGCAATTCTCTAAATTTTTAGATGTCTTCAAGAAGCTACAGATCAACATTCCTTTTGCAGAGGCCCTTGAGCAAATGCCTCTCTATGCTAAATTTATAAAAGAGTTGTTGACCCACAAGAGGAATTGAAAGGAACAAGAGACAGTGGTGTTAACCAAGGAATGTAGTGCCATTATTCAACACAACCTCGCTGAGAAGATGCCAGACCCAGGGAGCTTTGTCATTCCTTGCACCATTGGAGATGTCACCATTCAGAGAGCTTTATGTGATCTTGGAGCTAGCATCAATCTAATGCCACTTTCAGTGATGAAAAAGCTTCAAATTGAGGAGGTGAAACCCACTCGTATCTCTCTTCAACTCGCTGATCTTTCTATTAAATTACATGTGGGTGTTGTTGAGGATTTACTTGTTAAAGTGAGACCATTTATTTTCCCTGTTGACTTTGTTATATTAGACATGGAAGAGGAGGTAAATTCCTCTATTATACTTGGTAGACCCTTTTTAGCTACAGATAGAGCTCTGATTGATGTACAAAAGGGTGAATTAACCCTAAGGGTCAATGAAGAACAGGTGGTACTTAATGTTTTTGAAGCTCTCAAGCACCCTAATAATTCTGAAGGGTGTATGAAAATAGATGCTATTAAACCACTTGTTCAAGAGGTACTGAAAGCTGAGGTACTTGATGACATCCTGGATCCTATTTCTGAGTATGAATTAATGGAAGTTGATGATTCACCACCCCAAAAGGTTGTGGTTCACACGCCTAAAGCAGAGGAGGAAGACCCAAGCTTGAGCTCAAACCTTTACCTCCTTCTCTGAAATATGTGTTCTTGGGTGAAAATGATTCCTATCCAGTGATAATTAGCTCTTCCCTGAAGCCTGAAGAAGAAGAGGAGCTTATTTCAGTGCTCAGGAGCCATAAAATAGCTTTTGGGTGGACCATTAGTAACTTGAAAGGGATTAGTCCAACCAAGTGTATGCACAAGATCCTTCTTGAAGATGATGCTAAACTAGTTGTGCAACCACAAAGGAGACTCAATCCAACCATGAAAGAGGTGGTCCAAAAAGAGGTAATGAAATTAGGGGAAGCAGGTATTATTTACCCTATTTCTGACAGTCCTTGGGTAAGTCCTGTGCAGGTAGTTTCCAAGAAAGAAGGGATGACAATGATCAAGAATGAAAAGAATGAGCTTATTCCTACAAGAACAGTCATAGGATGGAGAATGTGCATAGACTATAGGAGGCTCAACACTGCTACAAGGAAGGATCATTTCCCCTTGCCTTTCATTAATCAGATGCTTAAGAGGTTAGCTGGTCATGCCTTTTATTATTTTCTAGATGGATATTCTGGATATAATCAGATTGCAGTGGACCCTCAAGATCAAGAGAAGACAGCATTCACATGCCCCTTTGGAGTATTTGCCTACAGGAGAATGCCATTTGGACTTTGTAATGCTCCAGCAACTTTTCAGAGGTGTATGCTTTCAATTTTTTCTGACATGGTTGAAAAGTTCATTGAGGTATTTATGGATGACTTTTCTGTTTTTGGTAATTCTTTTGAATCTTGCCTTAAGCACTTATCTCTTGTCTTGAAACGGTTTCAAGAATCAAACCTTGTTTTGAACTGGGAAAAATGCCATTTTATAGTCACAGAAGGCATTGTTCTTGGACATCGGATTTCAAGTAAGGGGATTGAGGTTAACAGAGCAAAGGTGGAGGTAATTGAAAAATTATCACCACCAACTAATGTTAAGGCAATTAGGAGTTTCTTAGGTCATGCAGGATTTTATAGGAGATTTATAAAGGACTTTTCTAAAATTGCTAAACCATTGAGCAACCTGTTGGTTGTTGATGTTCCTTTTGTCTTTCATTCTAATTGTCTGAATGCTTTTGAAACTCTGAAAGAAAACCTTACTTCTGCCCCAATTATAGCTCCCCCTGACTGGGATTTACCATTTGAATTAATGTGTGATGCTAGTGATTTTGCTATAGTAGCTGTTTTAGGACAGAGGGATGGTAATCTTGTACATGTCATTTACTATGCCAGTCGTGTGTTAAATGATGCCCAAAAGAATTACACAACTACAGAAAAGGAATTATTAGCTGTTGTGTATGCTGTTGATAAGTTTAGGTCCTATTTACTTGGTTCTAAGGTTATTGTTTATACTGACCATGCTGCTTTAAAGTACCTTCTAACTAAGCAGGACTCTAAACCAAGATTAATCATATAGGTGTTACTCCTTCAGGAGTTTGATATTGAGATAAAAGACAGGAAAGGGTCAGAAAATCAAGTAGCTGACCATCTCTCCAGAATTGAGCCTGAAGCCGGAGTACAACCACCCACAACTGTAACTGAGATGTTTTCGGATGAGCAATTGTTCCTCATTCAGCAGGCTCCATGGTTTGCAGACATTGCAAATTATAAGGCCATGAATTTTATTCCAAGGGAGTACAGTAGGCAACAAGTGAAGAAGCTATTGACTGATGCAAAGTACTACATTTGGGAGGAACCATATCTTCTTAAAAGGTGTTCAGATGGTATAATCCAGAGATGTGTCCCAGATGAAGAAACATAGTAAATCCTTTGGCATTGTCATGGTTTGGATTATGGAGGCCACTTTGGTGGTGAGAGGACAGCTACAAAGGTACTTCAGAGCGGGTTTTACTGGCCGACTCTCTTCAGAGACTCAAGAGCATTTGTGAAGCACTGTGACAGATGTGAAAAAGCCACGAATCTCCCTGCCAACCATGAAATGCCACAGCAGGGGATTCTTGAGGTTGAGTTGTTTGATGTGTGGGGTATTGATTTTATGGGACCTTTCCCACCCTCACATGCAAACAACTATATTTTAGTGGCAGTTGATTATGTGTCCAAGTGGGTGGAAGCTGTGGCTCTACCCACCAATGATGCCAAGGTGGTAATGAGCTTTCTTCAGAGATATATCTTTAGCCGGTTTGGTGTCCCAAGGACACTCATTAGTGATGGAGGAAGTCACTTCTGTAACAGACAGCTGGACTCTCTTCTGCAGAGATATGGAGTCCGTCATAAAGTGGCAACCCCCTATCATCTTCAGACAAGTGGACAGGTTAAAGTTTCCAACAGGGAACTCAAGAGGATTCTAGAGAAGACCGTCAGTGTTTCAAGAAATGACTGGTCTAGGAAGCTTGATGATGCTCTCTGGGCATACCGAATAGCGTACAAGACTCCCATTGGTATGTCCCCTTATCAGTTGGTCTATGGCAAAGTCTGTCACTTACCAGTTGAGCTAGAGCACAAAGCTTATTGGGCAATCAGGTATCTAAATCTTGATTCAGAAGCTGCAAGAATCAAGCAAATGCTTCAGTTGAATGAGCTTGATGAATTCAGATATTCTGCCTATGAGAATGCCAAGCTCTATAAGGAGAGAAGCAAGCTACTGCATGACAAGAAGATTGCCATCAGAGTCTTTGAGCCCGGACAAAGAGTGCTTCTATATAATTCAAGGCTCAAATTCTTTCCCGGGAAGCTGAAATACCAGGGGTCAGGATCGTTTGTGGTTACCAGAGCTTCACCATATGGTCATGTGAAAATACAGGAAGAGAATTCTGACAGAAAATTTACAGTGAATGGCCAAAGGTTGAAGCACTATTTAAAGGTGATATCGATCGCCAGAGGAACGCTCATCTGCTGAATTAGCAAAACCGACCGTCAAGCTAGTGACATTAAAGAAGCGCTTGTCGGGAGGCAAACCAATAATTTCGTATCCTTAGTTACTTTTCGTAGTAGTATTTTTTCTTACTTGTTTGAATTTTATTGAATTTTTACTATTTTTTCTGATCATGCAGCTATTTTATCACAGGAACCGAACACCTCAGGCAAAAAAAAAAAAAAGAGAAAAGAACACACAACGCGCAAGCGTCGCTGACGTATACACGTCATATGTGTGTGCGTGAAAAAACATTTTTTGAATAGAGAGTTGAGCAGGAGTGGCGCTGGAATTATGCCTTTCACACAAACAATCCCACATGTACGCGTACCTCACGCGTGCGCGTCACTGACGCGTACGCGTACCTCACGCGTTCGCGTCACTGACGCGTACGCATGACCTTAAAATTTGGCGTAAATATGTGTTTGGACAGAGAGTTGTGCTGGCTTGAGGCTGGAAGTGAGCTGGGAGCACAAATTTGATCACGCGTATGCGTCCCTGATGCGTGCGCATCCTTTGCACAAATGGCCATGCACGCGTGCGCGTGCATGATGCGCACGCGTCGTATGAAAATTTTAGTTCTCAAGCCACGCGAACAGAGAGTTACGCGTGTACGCTGCTGCCTTCGCGCGAATCGCACAAATCATGGGTACGCGTACGCGTGCCTGACGCTCACGTGTCATTATGAAATTTTTGCACCACACGCGTACGCGTGCTGTACGCGTACGCGTCGCATGCGCCGCACAACTCCATTAGTTCGCCGTCCAGTTTTTTTAAATTTTCATTTTCTCTCTCCCAAATCCTAATTCTCTCTTGTTCTTTTATCCTTTTATTCTTCTTTCATCATAATATTTGTTTCTTTTTATTTTCAGTTCTTCTTTGCTTGAGGACAAGCAAACCTTTAAGTTTGGTGTTGACGCTTCGCTTATGGGTTTTCTGTTTAATTTTAGGGCACTAAAGGGAGGTGAATCATCTTCATAGGAGGAGCACAACCTGAAGAATAAAACAACCGCTAGGATGACTAAGGTGGTTGAGTTCCTTTCATTTTTTTTCCTTCCCGCTTCTACTATGTTATGTTCCGATTTTCTGCTATTTTGCTTTGTTTATTGCATGATCCTTTATTAGTTAGATTCTAGTTTAGTTTTTAGTTAGATTCTAGTTTAGTTTTCTGTTAATTTGCTTTAATTCTGAAAGATGCCTCATGTATTACCCACTAAGCTTGAAATCAAAAAGAAAGAAGAAAAGGAGGTGTAATGCATGAGAAATTGAGTTAATTTTAAAAGTAGTCTTATTTACTTAATTGTGGTGGTATTAAGTGTAATTCTGAATGCATGATATGAACAGTGCATAGTTGAATTTGAATCAAAGAATGTTAATGTATAAGGAACAAGAATTTAGAGAACTATTATGACTTCTCTGAAATTAATGAAAGTTTAATCCTTGAAGCAAAAGAAACAGCAAAAGAAAAATAAAAGCAAGATCTAAGGCTCTGAGCATCAATGACTAGGGAGGTCAGACATGATTAAAAGCTCAAAGAGTTGTTTCCCTAGTCACATGCTTGTGGTGTTCTTGTGTCAAGTAATCCTAGAGACAAAACATTTAGAGTCGATATCAATTGCAACTAAAAGAGTATGCCAAAGGCTTTGAGCACCACTGTCTGGGAGTAACTTAAGAAAATATATATATATATATATATTAGAACTTAAAGAGAGTTCCCCAGTTAAGTGCTTGTGGTGTTTCTGTGTCAAGTGAAGCTTGAGACAAAACATTTAAAGTCACGGCTAGGCTCAAGGTGCAAAGCACCAAGGAAAAGAAAAATTGTTGTGTTCAAGGGTTAAATTGAGTTACAAAAGATCAGAGAATTCATAATATTATCCGGATTCTAATTCCGAATGACAAGTGACATCCTTCTAATTCAAAGGAGAGTGAGGTGCCAAAACTATTCAAGATTGCAATTGTAAACCCCACTATAAGAAGAGACATGAGCTTAATCGAACTCTCATTCTCATGCAAATTCACATCCTAAGCTTATATTAATTTGGTTACTTGAGGACAAGCAACAATTCAAGTTTGGAGTTGTGATGCGTGAGCATCTTTTCTATCTTTTCCTAGTGAATTTGCATTTAATTTGTTGAGTTTAATCAAGAATTAATTATATTTTAGTCACTATGGATGCTACTTTGAGTCTTGTGCAATTCTGTTTATTTTAGGTAGCATTCGGCTGGATTTGATGGAGTTTCTGCAGCACAAGAATTAAAGGAGATTACCAGCGAGGAGCGACGGATGTGCGTGACTGACGCGTACGCGCAATTTGAAGATTCCCAAAACGACGTGTGCACGTACCTGACGCATACGCGTGACACGCGAAGAAGACCATCGACGCGTACGCGTGACATGCGCCACTTGCAGAAAAATGCAGAAAATGCTGAGGGGGATTTTTGGGCTGTTTTTGACCTAGTTTCTAGCTTAGAAAACACAGATTAGAAGCTGCAGAATGGACGAAGCAAGTAGTCCCCATCTATCAACTGAAGACATGCTGATTGCTTTAATTAATTCTGATTTAAACTTTAATTTTTATTTGAAAATAGAAAAAGATATTATTTTAGTTTTAGAAGATAGATTTTAAATTAATTAGGATTAGATATAAAAGGGGATTGGAATTATTCCACGAGGGGATTATTCCATTCCAGACTACCAAATTACATTTTATCAGAATCCTTATTTTTCTCTCTGAACCATGAGCAACTAAACCTCCACTGTTAAGGTTAGGAGCTCTGTCTATTGTATGGATTGATTTTATTGTTTTTCTATTTTAACTCATGACTTGATTTATATTGCAAGAATTATTTTCGTTCTTTATTTTATGAATTTGGGTGGAACAGAAGTATGACCCTCTTTCTAATTGAGTTCTTGTATAACTTGAAAAAGCTCTTTACTTGAACAACAGCTTGAAAATATATTCTCCTAAATTTTAATTATCTGGATTTAACAGGATACATGACATATAATCCTCTTATATTTGGGTAATTAGGATTTTGTGGCATATAACTAGAATTGAACTTCATCCCCTAATTGGAATTAATTGACCAAGGAATTGGTTGTTGATGAATTTTAGAGGAGACTAGAAAGGTCTAAGAAATTAGGGTCTAGTCACATATAGTTGTCATAAATTAAATCTTACATGATTAAAATAAATTAATAAGAAAAGTCAATCCAGAAAATAGATAACTCTGAAGCCATAACTGCTTTCTCAATACTTTATTCCCAACTTATTTACTTGCCTTTCTTTAATATTCTTGCTATTTTTTAATGTCTTTGAACTCTTAAACACTATTCTCTTTTTGCCTAACTAAGTAAATCAATTAACCATTGTTGCTTAGTCCATCAATCCTCGTGGGATCGACCCTCACTCACCTGAGGTATTACTTGGTACGACCCGGTGCACTTGCCGATTAGTTTGTGGTTGTAAAATCTGCACCACTTCTCTCTCTAGAAAACTAAGAGAAAACACAGAAAAGCTAAACCTAATTGCCCCCTTCATTTCTCTTTACTTTAAGTTGAAATAGCATCAGAAATGAATTGGACTAGGTTTTGGAGGCCCAGAATTCACCCCCAACGATTTGCAATTAATGAGCTCACCTGAAACGGGTGGCGAAATTCATCCTTACGCATACGCGTGGATCATGCGTACGCGTCGCCAAGCTCGCACTTGTGCGTGCGCACGTATCACTGTGTGCACGCGCGGATGCAGAATCTTCCAAACTCCATTTTCTTCATGGTTTCTTTTCTTTTGCATGCTCTTCTTCTCACTTCTTCATCCCGTACTTGCCTTGGAAACTTGAAATCACTTAACAAATACATAAAATTGACTAAATTAAGCACAAAAGAGCATGTTTTCACTTTCAAGCACAATTTAGGAAGAAATCTCAAAAGCATACTATTTAGATGAATAAATGTGGGTTTATATGATGAAATCCACTCAAATTAATCCAAAATATATTATCAAATATGGATTCATCAATTCTCCCACACTTAAATAATAGCACGTCCTCATGCTAATCACAACCAAAGGAGGCGAATGAAAGGGTAAGTAATTTATTTAATGTACTACCTATATGCATGTAACTATACCAAATGCTATCTACATATATCTATACTATGATTTCCTATTGAGTTTGGTAAAAACAAACAAAAGAATCTCAATCAATCCAATGTAGAAACTTAGGGCTAAGAAAAAGCAAATATAGCAATATGATCAATGTCCAAAGATTGATTTGAAGTTTCTAAAATTAAGTTCAACAACTTGCAAGAAGACATAAGATAAGGGATGGAAACATAGAATTGAGCGATCGAACCTCTCACCAGATGTGTTTAGACTCTAGTCGTTCAGTGTGTAGGGCTTAATCACTCAACGCTCCTTTAATCATGTTTCTCGAAAATTTGCAAGTCATCTAACAATCAACTAATATTTAATGCATGAATGCAAATATCATGAGGACTTTTGAGGGTTGTAATGGGGCTAGGTAAGGGTAGGATTAATATGCTTATGTGGACTAGTGGATTGGATCTTTGATTAGCTCAAGTATCCCACCTAATCCTATATTAACCTATTTACACAAGAGAAACCAACCCAACTTCCCATTCATTTTCCTTTTTCACATTCACTCATGCATTTTCTTTTTAATTCAACCACATATGCATCCTTTATTTACAATTTTATTATCTTTTCTTTTCTTTTCTTTTTATTTTTTTTTTCTTTTTCTTTTTTTTCAATACAAAATATATAACAAAAGTGTCAATGCATATGGTTTAAGCATTCGTTGCATGAGTATGTACCCAACTCCCAAGATTTTCAACAAATATATAAAAAATCTACTTTTACTTCAACCAAAGTTCCCAAACTTCCCCACACATAGATGATACACACTCTCACTAGCCTAAGCTAATTAAAGATCCAAATAAGGGATATTTATTATTATTTTCACTTATGGCTAGTAATGTGCTAACTTTAAGAACAAAAGGGGATTAAAATAGGCTCAAAGTTGGTTAACAAAGGGAGATAAAAGGGTAGGCTATTTTGGATAAGTGAGTTTAATGAAATGAAGGCCTCAATCATGTAAATACATAAATACATCAAACAATGGACATAAAGAATCAAACAATCAAAGATTGCAATCATAAAGAGAATAACACACACAAGAATGAAAATAGTGGTTATATGATGTAACCACACAATTAGGCTTAAAACTCACATGCTTATGTGTTCTTAGCTCAAAAACATGTTCCACAATATATTTCAAGCAAGTTTCAATAAAAAGTTCCAACTCAAATCGATTAGGATGTCAATGTCCTATAAAAATTATTTTTTTTCTTGGAAAATTTCATTAAATTAACTAAGCTTATTATATGTATGCAAAGACACGCAATAAACTAAGAAAAATTCAATTGAAGCTCTAAAATATATACAACTAAGAAAGATAAAAGATGAAAGTGTTTGGGATTAGAGTATGTCATCCAAGATTGTCGATCGGTGACGACCTCCCCACACTTAAAGGTTTGCACCGTCTGTGGTGCATCAAAGATGAGCAAGGGGGTATGGTGACTTCAGACTGCCACCTTCAGTTGGTGGACCAATCGGCTGCTATGTGCTCTTTCTCCCGCTTCCTTTATTGCTTTATGGTACATCATCCATGAAAAATAGAAAATAGAATGGCAATACAAGTAAATGAAAAAATAAGGAAGCATGGATTGTTGGAATGAGGTGATGTTCACTAGAATGAGTGAGTGAATAAGTTTGTGACATGAAGAAAAACAAGTGTGTGTATTCTAAGTTGCGCGGTTTAGAACACCCACACTAACATAGAAGACTATGTCACAATTACACAAAAGAAACATGCACTTCACTCATTCTAGTGTGCTTGAAATACTTTAAAGGGGACTTGTAGGTTAAGATAAACAAACAAGTAATAAAGAAGCACAAAAGTATTCAAGCAAGAATTAAACAATTGTGAAATAGATATGAAGCAACGCCTAATTGACATGAAGTGGAAAACATGACAAGCATAGTCCACAAAGCTTAAAAAGCTCAAAAAGTGTCATTAGGTAAGTTTGTGATTCAATTTCACAATTCTCAATGTTGCATCAAATAGGTGATTTAAATAAAAATCAATCATCACAAATATCACCTAAAAAATGCATCAACTATATACAAATTGCCTAATAATAGATAATGAAATCAAAGTACATGGTGGCCGAAACATGCAATTTAGAAATCCAACAAGATTCATGAAGGCAATGTCATAAGTACTTGGTATGTACAAATATTCAACATGAAGAACTCAATACCAAGCAACAAGGTATAACCTCAATAAAGATATCCAACACTAAATAGCACTAACAATATCAACAATTCAGCAGCAATATCTCAACATAATCAACAAATCAACTCAATCATCCAACACTTAGCACCAAAATAGAAAATTAAACTAACTAACTAAACAAATAACTAACTAACTAACAAACTAACTAACTAACTAAATAACTAACCCAAGATGAGTGTGATGGGTGATGAATGATAGTGGTAGATGGTGGTTTGAGAAGGGAAAGAGGAGGGGAGAGGAGAAAAGAAGGGAACAAATAGAGATAAGAGAAGTATAGTGGTGAGAAAACAAGGGCGTGCGTACGCACACAGGGCCGCGGTGCGTACGCACAAGGGGTCACGCATACGCGTGAGAGATGCGTGAGTGTGGTGCGTGCGAAAATGAGGATCGACGCGTACGCGTGCGGGACACAAACGCGTGAATGAGAGAAAATGCAGGGTGACGCGTACGCGTGAGGGACACGTGCGCGTCGATGGGCAAAATAAAAAGTGTTGTGCGTTCGCACTACGTGTGCAAATGCTGCGAACAGAGGCCTTGCATTGAAGTGTGCCCACGCACAGGCCTGTGCCCACGCACAAAAAGGCAAAAAAATTTTATGACAATGAAACGTCAAAAATTAATGCCTGATTAGCCATATGTGCGTACGGACACAGGTCCGTGGGTACGCATAAGAGGCAAAAAGAGGGGGATGCGAGCACACAAGGTGTGCGAACGCTCCCAACAGAGGGGGGCGTTAATGAGTGTGCGCACGGACAGGTGGGTGCATATGCACAGGATGCAAAATTCTATGCGTGCGCACATGCTCTGTTTTCTCTAAATATTTTAGTCCCTTAAGGCACCAAACTTGACATCCAAAATAGATTTTCCAACCCCAAAATTTATTCTACCGTAAAACTACAAGATCAACACAAAAATTCTACCAAACTAAGCTAACTAAAAGAAGCAAAAATTCAACAAACAAGTGCTAAAGGAGAGAGAGAGTTAGAAAGATGTTACCAAGCACTTTTATTTATTGTCTTTAAGTTAGACAATTGGGAGGGCCCTTGCTATGGTGGCTTGTGCTTGATTTTCCTGCCAATGCTTGAATTTGCAATGTCCTCCGGGATCCCAATCCTAACCATTAACAAAAATAAAAGACAACCAAAAAGCAAGCTATTTACATATTAACATATACACAATAGCCAATAATATAATACCACTGTAACTCCACAGCAATGGCACCAAAAACTTGATGAAGGCCTAAAGTGGGTTAGGAATTTTTCTCAAAATTCAATTGGCATTGCAAGTATAGTTCCCAACCCAACAATTGGCCAACAATCAAATTTAATTCAGAGGATCATCACAATTCAAAACCAATATAAACTGGGAGTTTTAAGTCCTAGGTCGTCTTCTCTAGGAGTTGCAATAAAATGTTTAATTATTGGCTACGATGGCAAGAAAGGCAAGTAATGTAAATAGTAAGAAAGTAAATAAACATGCAAGAAATTAAATGAAAGCAATTAAATTCAAATGCAATTAATCAAAGAAAAGGGAAATTCAAATGCATTAAAAACCTCTTGGCATGGATTGAGGGTCAAGGTTACCTATCCTAGCCATTGACCACAAACACATGATGATTATGAAGAGTTAATCCTACTTAGTCAATCCTACATCGAGGATAAGTCAAACAGGCATAATTGATTTCAATTCTCAATTCCTAGTCAACTCTATTAATGGGAGACTTAGTGTTAGAGGAAACCAAATCAACTAACTACTCTAATATATCAATCAAGAATAGACATCAATGACTCAAGGGTCACCAAAAGTCCTCAATTCCAAGCCAAGAGTGAGAAAAAACTAGGTAAATACTAAGCCAAGCATTTTATCAAACACTTGGTGTGCATCAAAATAGAAAAATATTAAATAGCATTAAAAATAAAATCTAACTACCAAAAGCAAGAAAATAATAATAACAACTAAAGGAAGCAACAATCAACATGAAAACATAAATTTGCATTAATTGAAATTAAAATTAACAAGAGTATCCATAAACATAAAAATGACAAAAATGGAAAATTAAGAAGAAGAACTAAGAGAACTAAGACAATAAAGCATAGAAACATAAATGAAACTACATGAGCATAAGAATTAAAAGCTAAAATTAAAGGGAAATTAAGTAAGAAAACCCTAATTCTAGAGAGAGGAGGAGTTTCTCTCTCTAGAAAACAAAGAGAAAGACATAGAAAAGCTAAACCTAATTGTTCCCCTTCATTCCTCTTCACTTTGGGTTGAAATAGCTTCAGAAATGAGTTTGACTAGGTTTTGGAGGCCCAGTATTCGCCCCCAGCAATTTGCAATTAATGAGCTCACGTGACACGGGTCACGCGTACGCGTGGGTCACGCGTACGCCTCACCTGGTGAAATTCATCCTTACGCGTACGTTTGGATCACGCGTACGCGTCGCCAAGCTCGCACTTGTGCGTGGGCACGCATCACTGTGCGCACGCACGGATGCAGAATCTTCCAAACTCCATTTCCTTCACGGTTTCTTTTCGTTTGCATGCTCTTCTTGTCACTTCTTCATCCCATACTTGCCTTGGAAACCTGAAATCACTTAACAAATACATCAAGGCACCAATGGGGTTAAAGTGAATAAAATTGACTAAATTAAGCACAAAAGATCATGTTTTCACTTTCAAGCACAATTTAGGAAGAAATTTCAAAAGCATGCTATTTAGATGAATAAATGTGGGTTTATATGATGAAATCTACTCAAATCAATCCAAAATATATCGTCCAATGTGGATTCATCAGTTATCAATTACCTCTAACCTCAATCATTTTCAACATAATCTCATCTTTACTCCCAATATTCAATTACTCGGTTCAGTATTCAATTCGGTAATTTCAATCACAAATAATAATCAATACGGGGTTAATTGCTAATTTTTACATACTCTGAACTACCAACAATCTCATTCATCCACATAGTCATAATTGGTGGACGAAATTGTGATTACACTTTGATTATGTAAAATTCATTGCTCTTTCTTTCCCTGGCAATGGCGCCAAAAACATGATGCCAATACCATGGTTCACAACTTCGCACAACTAACCAGCAAGTGCACTGGGTCGTCCAAGTAATACCTTACGTGAGTAAGGATCGAATCCCACGGAGATTGTTGGCTTGAAGCAAGCTATGGTTATCTTGTAAATCTCAGTCAGGTGGATAATAATTGATTATGGGGTTTTCGAAAATAGATACTAAACTAAGGATAGAAATACTTATGTAATTCATTGGCGAGAATTTCAGATAAGCGTGTAGAGGTGCTTTCGTTCCTCTGAACTTCTGCTTTCCTGCTGTCTTCATCAAATCAGTCTTACTCCTTTCTATGGCTGGCTTTATGTAAGGATGTCACCGGTGCCAATGGCTACTTTCAATCCTCTCGGGAAAATGGTCCAAATGCTCTGTCACAGCACGGCTAATCGTCTGGAGGCATCACCCTTGTCGTTGGTTGCATCCTATTCCTCTCTGTGAAAATGGTCTGATGCGCTGTCACTGCATGGCTAATCATCTTGGAGGTTCTCGATCATACTGGAATAGAATTTACTATCCTTTTGCGTCTGTCACTACGCCCAGCACTCGCGAGTTTGGAGTTCGTCACAGTCATTCAATCCCAGAGTCCTACTCGAAATATCACGGACAAGGTTTAGACTTTCCGGACTCTCATGAATGCCGCCATCAATCTAGCTTATACCACGAAGATTCTGATTAAGAGATCTAAGAGATACTCATTCAATCTGATGTAGAACGGAAGTGGTTGTCAGGCACGCGTTCATAGGGAATGATGATGATTTGTCACGTTCATCACATTTAGGTTGAAGTGCGAATGAATATCTTAGAAGCGAAACAAGATGAATTGAATAGAAAACAGTAGTACTTTGCATTAATCTTTGAGGAACAACAGAGATCCACACCTTAATCTATGGAGTGTAGAAACTCTACCGTTGAAAATACATAAGTGAAAGGTCCAGGCATGGCCGAATGCCCAGCTCCCAAAACGAGATCACAGGATCGAAATACAATCCAGGATGTCTAATACAATAGTAAAAAGTCCTATTTATAATAAACTAGCTACTAGGGTTTACAGAAGTAAGTAATTGATGCATAAATCCACTTCCGGGGCCCACTTGGTGTGTGCTTGGGCTGAGCTTGAATGTTACACGTGCAGAGGCTCTTTCTGGAGTTGAACGCCAGGTTGTAACATATTTCTGGCGTTCAACTCTGGTTTGTGACTTGTTTCTGGCGTTTAACTCCATACAGCAGCGTAGAACTGGCGTTCAACGCCCTTTTACGTCGTTTAAACTCGTTCAAAGTATGAACTATTATACATTTCTGGAAAGCCCTGGATGTCTACTTTCCAACGCAATTGGAAGGGCGCCATTTTGAGTTTTGTAGCTCCAGAAAATCTATTTTGAGTGTAGGGAGTTCAGAATCCAACAGCATCAGCAGTCCTTCTTCCACCTCTGAATCTGATTTTTGCTCAAGTCCCTCAATTTCAGCCAGAAAATACCTGAAATCACAGAAAAATTCACAAACTCATAGTAAAGTCCAGAAATGTGAATTTAACATAAAAACTAATGAAAACATCCCTAAAAGTAACTAGATCCTACTAAAAACATACTAAAAACAATGCCAAAAAGCGTATAAATTATCCGCTCATCACAACACCAAACTTAAATTGTTGCTTGTCCCTAAGCAACCGAAAATCAAATAGGATAAAAAAAAGAGAATATACTATAAATTCCAAACTATCAATGAAACATAGCTCCAATTAAATGAGCGGGACTTATAGCTTTTTGCCTCTTGAATAGTTTTGGCATCTCACTTTATCCATTGAAGTTCAGAATGATTGGCATCTATAGGAACTCAGAGTTCAGATAGTGTTATTGACTCTCCTAGTTCAGTATGATGATTCTTGAACACAGCTTCTTTATGAGTCTTGGCTGTGGCCCTAAGCACTTTGTTTTCCAGTATTACCACCGGATACATAAATGCCACAGACATATAATTGGGTGAACCTTTTCAGATTGTGACTCAGCTTTGCTCAAGTCCCCAATTAGAGGTGTCCAGGGTTCTTAAGCACACTCTTCTTTTGCTTTGGACCTTGACTTTAACCGCTCAGTCTCAAGTTTTCACTTGACACCTACACGCCACAAGCACATGGTTAGGGACAGCTTGGTTTAGCCGCTTAGACCAGGATTTTATTCCTTTAGGCCCTCCTATCCACTGATGCTCAAAGCCTTGGGATCCTTTTTATTTGCCCTTGCCTTTTGGTTTTAAGGGTTATTGGCTTTTTGCTCTTGCCTCTTGGTTTTAAGAGCTTTTGGCTTTTTCTACTTGCTTTTTTCTTTTTCTTTCTATTTTTTTCGCCCCTTTTTTTTTTCTGCAAGCTTTGTTCTTTGCTGCTTTTTCTTGCTTCAAGAGTCATTTTTATGATTTTTCAGATTATCAAATAACATGTTTCCTAGTCATCATTCTTTCAAGAGCCAACATATTTAACATTCTTAAACAACAACTTCAAAAGACATATGCACTGTTCAAGCATACATTCAGAAAACAAGAAGCATTGTCACCACATCAATATAATTAAACTAAGTTCAAGGATAAATTCGAAACTCATGTACTTCTTGTTCTTTTGAATTAAAACAGTTTTCATTTAAGAGAGGTGATGGATTCATAGGACATTCATAACTTTAAGACAAAGTTACTAACTACTAATGATCATGTAATGAAGACACAAACATAGATAAGCACTTAACATAGAAAACGAAAAACATAGAAAGTAAGAACAAGGAATGAGTCCACCTTAGTGATGGTGGTGTTTCCTTCTTGAGGAACCAATGATGTCCTTGAGCTCTTCTATGTCTCTTCCTTGTCTTTGTTGCTCCTCCCTCATTGCTTTTTGATCTTCTCTAATTTCATGAAGGATGATGGAGTGCTCTTGATGTTACACCCTTAGTTGTTCCATGTTGGAGCTTAGTTCTCCTAGGGAGGTGTTGATTTGCTCCCAATAGTTTTGTGGAGGAAAATGCATTTGAGGCATCTCCGGGATCTCATGGTGATGAGCTTCATGCGCCTCTTGAGCTCCATGAATGGGCTCTCTCTTGCTTGCTCCATCTTTTTCTTAGTGATGGGCTTGTCCTCTTTAATGAAGATATCTCCCTCTATGTCAATCCCAGCCGAATTGCATAGGTGGCAAATGAGGTAAGGAAAGGCTAACCTTGCCATAGTGGAGGACTTGTCAGCCACTTTGTAGAGTTATTGAGGTATAATCTCATGAACTTCCACCTCTTCTCCAATCATGATGCTATGGATCATGATGGCCCGGTCTATAGTAACTTCAGACCGGTTGCTAGTGGGAATGATTGAGCATTGAATGAACTCCAACCATCCTCTAGCTACAGGCTTAAGGTCCAGTCTTCTTAGTTGAACCGGTTTGCCTTTTGAGTCAATCTTCCATTGAGCTCCTTCTACACATATGTCCATGAGGACTTGGTCCAACCTTTGATCAAAGTTGACTCTCCTTGTGTAGGGGCGTGCGTTCTCTTCCATGTTTGGCAAGTTGAACGCCAACCTCACATTTTCCGGACTAAAATCTAAGTATTTCCCCCGAACCATGGTGAGATAATTCTTTGGGTTCGGGTTCTTACTTTGATCATGGTTCCTAGTGATCCATGCATTAGCATAGAACTCTTGAACCATTAGGATGCCGACTTGTTGGATGGGGTTTGTTAGAACTTCCCAACCTCTTCTTTGAATTTCATGTCGGATCTCCGGATACTCATTTCTTTTGAGTTTGAAAGGGACCTCGGGGATCACCTTCTTCTTGGCCACAACATCATAGAAGTGGTCTTGATGGGCTTTGGAGATGAACCTTTCCATCTCCCATGACTCGGAGGTGGAAGCTTTTATCTTCCCTTTTCCTTTTCTAGAGGATTCTCCGGTCTTAGGTGCCATCAATGGTAATGGAAAAACAAAAAGCTTATGCTTTTACCACACCAAACTTAGAATTTTGCTCGCCCTCGAGCAAGAGAAGAAAGAAAAGAGGAAGAAGAAGAAGAAGAAAAGATGGAGAAGAGGGAGGAGGTGTGTTTCGGCTAAGAAGAGAAGAGAGGGTTGTGTTGTGTGAAAATGAGGAAGAATGGAGGGCTATATATAGGGAAGGGAGGGGGTGAAGGTTCGGCCATTTAGGGTGGGTTTGGGTGGAAAATTGATTTTGAATTTTGAAGGTAGGTGGAGTTTATGAGGTAGGTTTATGGGGAAGAGTTAATGGATGTGAGTGGTGAGGAGGTGATGGGGAAGAGAGATTGAGGTGATTGGTGAAGGGTTTTGGGGAAGAGTGTTTATGGGATTGTGTGAAAGAGGGGTGAGAAGAAGTGAGTGGAGGTAGGTGGGGATCCTGTGGGGTCCACAGATCCTGAGGTGATCCTATGGGGTCCACAGATCCTGAGGTGTTCAAGGATTTACAACCTTGCACCAAATTAGGCATGTAAAATGCCCTTGCACACAACTCTGGGCGTTCAGCGCCAGGTTGGTGCTTGTTCTGGGCGTTGAACGCCCATTTGTAGCCTATTTCTGGCGTTGAACGCCAGAATCATGCTCGTTCTGGGCATTCAGCGCCAGCTCTCCTCTAGGGTGCATTTCTGGCGTTCAAACGCCCAGATGCTGCCTATTTCTGGCGTTCAGCGCCAGAACCATGCTCTGTTCTGGCGTTGAACGCCCAAAACATGCTTCTTACTGGCGTTTAAACGCCAGTAAGGTCTTCCTCCAGGGTGTGATTATTCTTCTGCTGTTTTTGATTCTGTTTTCAATTTTTATATTTTTTTTTACTCCACATGATCATGAACCTAATAAAACATGAAAAACAAAAATAAAATTAGATAATTAAACATTGGGTTGCCTCCCAACAAGCGCTTCTTTAATGTCAATAGCTTGATAGTGGGCTCTCATGGAGCCTCACAGATGTGCAGAGTTCTGTTGAGACCTCCCAACACCAAACTTAGAGTTTGGATATGGGGGTTTGACACCAAACTTAGAGTTTGGTTGTGGCCTCCCAACACCAAACTTAGAGTTTGACTGTGGGGGCTTCGTTTGACTCTGCTTTGAGAGAAGCTTTTTATGCTTCCTCTCCATGGATGCAGAGAGAGATCCTTGAGTTGTAAACACAAGGTTGTCCTCATTTATTTGAAGGATCAATTCTCCTCTATCCACATCAATCACAGCTCTTGCTGTGGCTAAGAAAGGTCTTCCTAGGATGATGGATTCATCCTCATCCTTCCCAGTATCTAGGACTATGAAATCAGTAGGGATGTAAAGGCCTTCAACCTTTACTAACACGTCCTCTACTTGTCCATAAGCCTATTTTCTTGAATTGTCTGCCATCTCTAATGAGATTTTAGCAGCTTGCACCCCAAAGATTCCCAGTTTCTCTATTACAGAGAGGGACATGAGGTTTATTCCTGAACCAAGGTCACACAGAGCCTTAAAGATCATGGTGCCTATGGTACAAGGTATTAAGAACTTTCCAGGATCCTGTTTCTTCTAAGGCAATATCAGTTGATCTAGATCACTCAGTTCATTGATGAGCAAGGGAGGTTCATCTTCCCAAGTCTCATTACCAAATAATTTGGCATTCAGCTTCATGATTGCACCAAGGTACTTGGCAACTTGCTCTTCAGTAACATCCTCATTCTCTTCAGAAGAAGAATACTCATCAGAGCTCATGAATGGCATAAGGAGGTTTAATGGAATCTCTATGGTCTCTAGATGAGTCTCAGATTCCTTTGGTTCCTCAGAGGGAAACTCCTTATTGATCACTGGACGTCCCAGGAGGTCTTCCTCACTGGGATTCACGTCCTCAACCTCCCTTACAGGTTCGGCCATGGTGCTTATGTCAATGGCCTTGCACTCTCCTTTTGGATTCTCTTCTGTATTGCTTGGGAGAGTACTAGGAGGGATTTCAGTGATCCTTTTACTCAGCTGGCCCACTTGTGCTTCCAAATTTCTAATGGAAGACCTTGTTTCATTCATGAAACTTATAGTGGCCTTGGATAGATCAGAGACTAAGTTTGCTAAATTAGAGGTATTTTGTTCAGAGTTCTCTGTCTGTTGCTGAGTGGATGATGGAAAAGGTTTATTATTGTTAAACCTGTTTCTTTCACCATTATTAAAGCCTTGTTGAGGCCTTTGATCCTTTCATGAGAGATTTGGATGATTTATCCATGATGGATTATAGGTGTTTCCATATGGTTCACCCATGTAATTTACCTCTGCTATTGCAGGGTTCTCAGGATCATAAGCTTCTTCTTCATAAGAAGCCTCTTGAGTACTATTGGATGCAGCTTGTATTCCATTCAGACTCTGAGAAATCATATTGACTTGCTGAGTCAATATTTTGTTCTGAGCCAATATGGCATTCAGAGTATCAACTTCAAGAACTCCCTTCTTCTGAGGCGTCCCATTACTCACAGGATTTCTCTCAAAAGTGTACATGAATTGGTTATTAGCAACCATGTCAATGAGTTCTTGAGCTTCTGCAGGCGTTTTCTTTAGGTGAATGGATCCACCTGCCGAAGTATCCAATGACATCTTTGATAGCTCAGATAAACCATCATAGAATATATCTAGGATGGTCCATTCTGAAAGCATGTCAGAAGGACACTTTTTGGTCAGCTGTTTGTATCTTTCCCAAGCTTCATAGAGGGATTCACCTTCTTTTTGTCTGAAGGTTTGAACATCAGCTCTAAGCTTGCTCAGGTTTTGAGGAGGAAAGAACTTGGCTAAGAAAGCCGTGACCAGCTTATCCCAAGAGTTCAGGCTGTCTTTGGGTTGAGAGTCCAACCATATTCTAGCTCTGTCTCTTACAGCAAAAGGGAAAAGCATGAGCCTGTAGACTTCAGGATCTACTCCATTAGTCTTAACAGTATCACAGATCTGCAAGAATTCAGTTAAGAACTGAAAAAGATCTTCAGATGGAAGTCCATGAAACTTGCAGTTCTGCTGCATCAGAGAAACTAGCTGAGGTTTCAGCTCAGAGTTGTTTGCTCCAATGGTAGGGATGGAGATGCTTCTTCCATGTAGATTGGAATTAGGTGCAGTAAAGTCACCAAGCATTCTCCTTGCATTATTGTTGTTGGGTTCGGCTGCCATCTCCTTTACTTGTTCGAAATTTTTAATAAGGTTGTCTCTGGATTGTTGTAATTTAGCTTCTCTTAGTTTCCTCTTCAGAGTCCTTTCAGGTTCTGGATCAGCTTCAACAAGAATGCCTTTTTCTTTGTCCCTGCTCATAAGAAAGAGAAGAAAAAAAGAAAAGAAAAGGAATCCTCTATGTTACAGTAAAGAGGTTCCTTATTGTTAGTAGAAGAAAAGAAGAAGAAAAAATTTGAACACAGATAGAAGATGGGGTTCGAATTTGGAGAGTGATGTGAGAAAGAGATGTTAGTAGATGAATAAATAAATAAAAGGAGATGAGAAAGAAAGAATTTCGAAAATAATTTTTGAAAAAGAGTTAGTGATTTTCGAAAATTAAGATTTAAAATTTGAAATAATTAGTTAATTAAAAAGAAATTTTGAAAAAGAGGGAGATATTTTCGAAAATTAGAGAGAGAGAGAGAGAGAGAGTTAGTTAGGTAGTTTTGAAAAAGGTAAGAAACAAACAAAAAGTTAGTTAGTTAGTTGAAACAAATTTTGAAAAGATAAGAAGTTAGGAAGTTAGAAAAGATATTTTGAAATCAAATTTTTGAAAAAGATAAGATAAGAAGATATTTTTGAAAAGATATGATAGAAATTAGTTTTGAAAAAGATTTGATTTTTAAAATCACAATTAATGACTTGATTCACAAGAAATCATAAAATATGATTCTAGAACTTAAAGTTTGAATCTTTCTTAACAAGCAAGTAACAAACTTAAAATTTTTGAATCAAAACATTAATTGTTATTGTTATTTTCGAAAATTTGATACAAAAATAAGAAAAAGATTTTTGAAAAAAATTTTTAAAATTTTCGAAAATAACTAAGAAAAATGAAAAAGATTTGATTTTTAAAAAAAGATTTTGAAAAAGATAAGATTTTTAAATTAAAAATTTGATTTGACTCATAAAAACAACTAGATTTTAAAAATTTTTGAAAAAGTCAAATCTAACTTTTGAAATTTTAAGAGAGAAAAAGGGAAAGATATTTTTTTATTTTTTTTTTAATTTTTATGATGAGAGAGAAAAACACTAAAATGATGCAATGCATGAGATTTTTAGATCAAAACAATGAATGCATGCAAGAATGCTATGAATGTCAAGATGAACACCAAGAACACTTTGAATGTCAAGATGAACATCAAGAACTTATTTTTGAAAAATTTTTAATGCAAAGAAAACATGCAAGACACCAAACTTAAAAATTTTTCATGTATGGACACTATGAATGCAAGAATGCATATGAAAAACATCATACAACACAAAACATGAAAACATCAAGATCAACCAAGAAGACTTACCAAGAACAACTTGAAGATCATGAAGAACACTATGAATGCATGAAAATTTTCGAAAAATGCAAGATGAATATGCAATTGACACCAAACTTATAACATGACTCAAGACTCAAACAAGAAACACAAAATATTTTTGATTTTTATGATTTTATGATTTTTTTTGTATTTTTATTTTAAAATTTTCAAAGATCATTTTGAAAAAAAGAAAAATAAGGATTCCAAAATTTTTAATATGAATTCCAGGAATCTTATGCTCTTTAGTCTAAAGCTCCAATCAAAGGGCCAGGCATGGCTTAATAGCCAGCCAAGCTTTAGTATGTAACTCAGACATGACACGCCTGACATACCCTATCCAGAAGAATTGGACATGGCTCCATTGAGGTGATTAGTTGAAGACCAATCCCAAAGCAGTTTGGGTATGGCTTTACAGCCAGATGGGATTCAACATGTTTCATGAAACACTAGAATTCATTCTTAAAAATTCTGAAGAAAAATATATTTTTGAAAACATTTTTATTTTATTATTTTTTTTGAAAACAAAGGAGAAATTTTTGAAAAGATTTTTGAAAAATTTTTGAAAATAAAACAAAAGAAAATTACCTAATCTGAGCAACAAGATGAACCGTCAGTTGTCCAAACTCGAACAATCCCCGGCAACGGCGCCAAAAACTTGGTGGACGAAATTGTGATTACACTTTGATTATGTAAAATTCATTGCTCTTTCTTTCCCTGGAAATGGCGCCAAAAACATGATGCCAATACCATGGTTCACAACTTCGCACAACTAACCAGCAAGTGCACTGGGTCGTCCAAGTAATACCTTACGTGAGTAAGGGTCGAATCCCACAGAGATTGTTGGCTTGAAGCAAGCTATGGTTATCTTGTAAATCTCAGTCAGGCGGATAATAATTGATTATGGGGTTTTCAAAAATAGATACTAAACTAAGGATAGAAATACTTATGTAATTCATTGGCGAGAATTTCAGATAAGCGTGTAGAGGTACTTTCGTTCCTCTGAACTTCTGCTTTCCTGCTGTCTTCATCCAATTAGTCTTACTCCTTTCTATGGCTGGCTTTATGTAAGGATGTCACCGGTGCCAATGGCTACTTTTAATCCTCTCGGGAAAATGGTCCAAATGCTCTGTCACAGCACGGCTAATCGTCTGGAAGCATCACCCTTGTCGTTGGTTGCATCCTATTCCTCTCTGTGAAAATGGTCCGATGCGCTGTCACTGCATGGCTAATCATCTTGGAGGTTCTCGATCATACTGGAATAGAATTTACTATCCTTTTGCGTCTGTCACTACGCCCAGCACTCGCGAGTTTGGAGTTCGTCACAGTCATTCAATCCCAGAGTCCTACTCGGAATACCACGGACAAGGTTTAGACTTTCCGGACTCTCATGAATGCCGCCATCAATCTAGCTTATACCACGAAGATTCTGATTAAGAGATCTAAGAGATACTCATTCAATCTGATGTAGAACGGAAGTGGTTGTCAGACACGTGTTCATAGGGAATGATGATGATTTGTCACGTTCATCACATTCAGGTTGAAGTGCGAATGAATATCTTAGAAGCGAAACAAGATGAATTGAATAGAAAACAGTAGTACTTTGCATTAATCTTTGAGGAACAGCAGAGCTCCACACCTTAATCTATGGAGTGTAGAAACTCTACCGTTGAAAATACATAAGTGAAAGGTCTAGGCATGGCCGAATGGCCAGCCCCCAAAACGAGATCACAGGATCGAAATACAATCCAGGATGTCTAATACAATAGTAAAAAGTCCTATTTATAATAAACTAGCTACTAGGGTTTACAGAAGTAAGTAATTGATGCATAAATCCACTTCCGGGGCCCACTAGGTGTTTGCTTGGGCTGATCTTGAATGTTACACGTGCAAAGGCTCTTTCTGGAGTTGAACGCCAGGTTGTAACGTATTTCTGGCGTTCAACTCTGGTTTGTGACTTGTTTCTGGCGTTTAACTCCAGACAGCAGCGTAGAACTGGCGTTCAACGCCCTTTTACGTCATCTAAAATCGTTCAAAGTATGGACTATTATACATTACTGGAAAGCCCTGGATGTCCACTTTCCAACGCAATTGGAAGCGCGCCATTTTGAGTTATGTAGCTCCAGAAAATCCACTTTGAGTGCAGGGAGGTCAGAATCCAACAGCATGAGCAGTCCTTCTTCAACCTCTGAATCTGATTTTTGCTCAAGTTTCTCAATTTCAGCCAGAAAATACCTGAAATCACAGAAAAACACACAAACTCATAGTAAAGTCCAGAAATGTGAATTTAACATAAAAACTAATGAAAACATCCCTAAAAGTAACTAGATCCTACTAAAAACATACTAAAAATAATGCCAAAAAGCTATAAATTATCCGCTCATCAATAATCATCATTAATTCCAAGTCTCAAGTCTCAATTGTGAAATCATACACAAACAATAAGCAGTACAAAGCAAATACATCTAAAGAGCAATTACAACAAATAGTACATTTAACAGTTAACAGTTAACAGAAAGTCAATTAGGCAAACCACAACAGTTATGTACACTCAAACAATAGCAAACAAATGCACATGATATATGCTTGTCCTATTGGCTGTGAGCTCACTTGTCGGTTAAACTACTAGACCCGACATATCTGGTAGCTAACCCAGACATAGTATCTCGGTTGCGCATCTTCAGAAGGAATATAAATGAAGGAGAGTGTCTTTTTCCCTTCTCCTGGAGAAATTATAAAGGAGTGTGTCTTTCCACATACGAAAGAGTGTACCTTTCTACCTTGCAATCAAAGAGAAATGTGCTATCAAGGATATAGTTCCCGCCATACTCTTGCGATATAGTTTTTGCCACACTCTTGCGATATAGTTTTCGCCACACTCTTGAGATATGGTGTCCGGCACACTCTTGGGATATAGTGTCCGCCACACTTTTCAATCATAATCACAATCAAAATCGAAATTGAAATCATAATTCTTTATATTCACATTTATCACAAGGATAATTATCCTCAAGCCGTGATTGGGATGAAACAACCATCCCCACCACAGTTAGAAATTGAATCGAAAGGAATCTTCAACCTTCTATACAATCTCCTGATGCAACAAGAGAGAAAATTCTCAACCTTAAACTAGTCCTCCACTACAAGAGATAAAATCTTTCATCCTCAACTTGCCTATTCGTGAGGAAGACAACGCCACCGTTCTCACCGTTGGCAGGACAAAACCAACATCCCCACATCCCACCGCAAAAATGGACAAGTGGCATGGAACCACCATTCTTGTCCGGTGTAGGTGCTAAATCAATACGCAAGTGGAATGAAACCCACGACCTTGCCACTCATGGGGGACAAACCTCTGACCTTATCAATTTAGTTTTTCAGACCACATTCAATCAAAATCATTGACTTAAATCAATTTAATAAAAATTGATTCAATTCTCTTTATCAATTTATCAATTTCATTATCTCGTGAGCGAAACAGCGCCACCTTCCTCACTTTGGGCGGGACGAATCACCGTCCCTACAATATTTTCATCCGGTTAACCAAGTGTTAATCAGGGAATTAATTCAATTTAATTTATTAGATATACCCATTGTCTTTTCAAAGTTTAAAAATTGGTTATCAGATAACATACGAAAATTACAGAGGGTTACAAGTTTGTCGAAAAAGCTAAACAGGTCGTGTGCACATGCACACCTTTGTGTGCACGTAGGGACGGATTTACTTACAATTATGTGGGGGCAATTGCCCCATTAAATGTTTATAAACAAATAATAAGTACACATAAGTATCAAATGCCCCCTTAAAATAATAGGTTTGCCCCATGTTTAATTTTTTTTAAATATATGTGTGAAAAATCTAGGTTATTAATTAATAACACAATGATAAAAAATTATTGAATTATATAAATTTAATCTATTTATATTTAAAAAATAAATATGCTTGATTAAATAGTAATAATAACTTAATTAATTAATTATCCAAAATCAAATTTAGTTTATCAAATAAAAATGGCATTGTTAGTATTTAATAGTTTTTTAATTAATTTGAGATAATATATATTATATATCATTTATTTATTTTTACTATTTATTTAATTTAGTTTTGGTATTATGTATAATAATTATTTTCATTAAAAAAATTTACTATGAATATTATAGAGTGTCAACTTTGCAATTAAATGACATAAATATTTGAATAATTACTTAATAAAAAAAGAAATTATTTATATTTATATATAAAAAAATGTGATTATTTGAGTTAAATTTTATTTTTTCGTAATTATTTTTGTGTTTTTTTTCTTTAATTTTATATTTTCTTTACAGATTCTTTAATTATTGAGCTATAACTTTTTGTATTATATAAAAAATAATCAATAAAATGTGAGTTGATGGATATAGAGAGTATTTAACGAAAAAATACTTTTAAATTAATATATTTTTTTGATGTGTTAATTAAATTATTTAAAGTTTGGCTAATATATTTTGATTTTTCAATATCTAGACATATTTATGTTAAATTTTTATTATTTTTATATATTATTTTTGTCCCATTACTAAAATTTTCTGGATCTGTCACTGTGCGCACGCACAGATCAGCAAGCTTCTCAGAGTGGTGCGTACGCACCACCTTGTACGTGTACACAAGTGAATTTTTTTCTTCTTGTGCGAACACACAGCCCTGTGCACACACATACATCAAAAAGTTTTCTAGTGTGCTGTAGAATCTGTAATTTTCAGTTTTCGACATCAATTTTCAAACGTTCATAACTTTTCCTACAAAATTCATTTTTCTTTTATTTTTTGACGGTTTTAAAGCTCTCATCACCATTTTTAATTTAAAATAAGTTTCACTCAATTCTAAACTCCAAACAACAAGTTATGGCCCATCGAAGTTGGCCAAAATTTCACTTTTACCCAAAATTCTGCTTAATTTAAAACCTAGTTTTCTCACATCTTTCCCTTTGAAATCAACACCACAACCTCGTTTCATCTTAACCTCCATATCAATCAAATCCTTCCTATCATTTGAATTTTCTCAACTTACCGAAACACTCAATTCCTTACCAAACATAATTTTCATTACCAAAAATCATATCATTTCTCATATGCATCAAATCAACAAATTTCCATCAATACCTCAACATTACCTCATTCTTAATCCTCTATTCATACAATTACGGACTCTGACACAAAATACATGATGAGCGGATATTTTATACGCTTTTTGGCATCATTTTTATATACTTTTTGTTATGTTTTGATTAAGTTTTATTATGTTTTCATAGGTTTTAGTGAAAATTTTATATTTTTGGATTTTACTTTGAGTTTGTGTGTTTTCATGTGATTTCAGGTAAATTCTGGCTGGAATTGAGGAACTTTGGAAAAAGTCTGATTCAGAGACAGAGAAAGGACTGCAGATGTTGTCAGGATCTGACCTTCCTGCACTCAAAGGAGCATTTCTGGAGCTGTAGAGGTCCAAATGGTGTGCTCTTAACGGCTATGGAAAGCTGACATCCAGGGCTTTCTAGAAAAATATGATAGTTTCTACTTTTCTCTGGAAATAGAGGTCCGAAACTGGCGTTCAATGCCAGTATTCCACCCTCTTTCTGGCATTGGACGCCCAAAAGGGAGCAGCTGGCATCCAACGCCCAAATAGGAGTCCCAAGCTGGCATTCAATGCCCCTAAGGAGTCCTAGCACAAAGAGACACTCCAAGCTCAGCCCAAACACTCACCAAGTGGGCCTGGAAAGTGGATTTTTGCACTATAAGACTAGTTTATCGTATTTCTGTAATTCTTAGTTATTAGATTAGTATATATAGAACAAGGATCACCCTTGTTCAGTACACCTTATGCCATATTTTCAAATGACATTATTTTATTGTACAGTATGAGTCATTAACCTCCTAAGTTAAGGCTAAGAGCTCTACTGATTATTATGGATTACTAATATCACTATTCTATTTCAATCTATGTTTGATTCTATTCTAAGATGTATCTTCGTTCTTCATCCTAATGAATTGGGAGTGTAACTTGACCGTCATCCCTATTCTATATGGGTTCTTGCGAGTCCTTGATGGGATAGTTTTGAACCACAAGCTTGATTATACATCTCTTAGACGGCTAATCCACGACTTTGTTGGGGACTTCTCAAGACATCAGTTCAGCCGAGGTACAGGGCGATTAGGGCCTTTGTGGTAGAGGCTAGAATCAGAAGGCAGCATTCTCTGATCCGGAAGATCCAACCTTATCTGTGGTGTTTTGACTAGGATCACCAAGGAAATGGACTGCAGGAGCTTCACCCCCGTTTAGATTGGATGACCATTGACCTGGAATTTGATCTGAAGCAGGGGAGATTAATGACCACTGACCTAGCATTAGTCACTTACATACTGCCATGGAATGAATCATCGGAAGTTGAAGTAGATAGTGAGAAAAGTTGATCCAGAAAGAGGAAACATCTTCGAAGCCTCAACCGTTCTCTTATCATTGATTTCACACATGTCCAGTAACACTTTATTTATTTTGTTTTTGTGTTTCACAAAACAACTATATTTTCTATCCACCTAATTAAGATCTACAAGATAGCCATTGCTTGTTCAATCCAACAATCTCCGTGGGATCGATCCTCACTCACTTGAGGTATTACTTGGATGACTCGGTGCACTTGCCGGTCTATCTGTGCGAATATTGAGGAGTCAATTTCGTGCACCAATACACCACAACACAATTAACATTTTTTATTACCTCAATTGAGGCTTATAACATACCAAAAAGGTGTATCTCACCCGATCACAGTTTTCGCCCAAATTTCCATATGATTATCCATAATAAGATTTCAAACCACAATTTGAGTCCAATGTAATCTTACATATACATATATATATATATATATATATATATATATATATATATATATATATATATATATATATATATATATATATATATATTGGTCATCAATACTCAAATTCTCAAAATCATGCCACAACACATCATCATGCAACCATCGACCAACATTAATTTTTCACACTAAACCATCAATATCAACCACATTAATTATTCCAATTCATCACTGACATAGGGTCATCTAACCTAGGTTTTCACATAGTGGTACATAATGTTTACCCGAAAATAAAATCGGTACCTTCGTTGACGGCAATTTCTCAAATATTTTGAAACTCCTCTACGATCACACCCAAGCTTTAATCAACGCAACCAAGCCTCATCGAAAATCCTCCTTCAGTCAAATGGTGCACTCAATTCCGCACCAAACTAAACCAAGTATTCAAGCTACTCCATGTCAATCTAATCATACCAAATATCAAGTATTGATGCGTGAGCATCTTAGCTAGTTTAACTGGCTAGTTTAGTGAATTTTTAGTTTATTTTCATGCGTTATAGCAAATAAATGAGTGACTTCATGAACTATCCTTGCATGAATTGAATTTGCAGATCATTAAACATGAATTGAATTTGTGGTTACTCCATGAATATACAAGTCAAATTTGATATAATGAATGATACTAAGTGAATGTATAATCAAGAGGATTGTGTTGCATTTAAATATCTTAGTTCATCTTGTATTAATTCATGGAATATCAAACTTTGATGCACCTTATTTTGTTTAATGGTCCATAGGAAATCAATGTGAAGCAAAGCATGCATGGAAGTAACTGAGCAAGGCGTTGTTAACACCCACAATAGAAGCGCCCTCAAGGGTAACGCCTTCGACACACTCTGACACCTAGAGCATACCAATTTTGGGCATTGGTAATGCCAAGGTACAAGGGCATCATCAAAAAAAAATGCCAACTCTGGAAGATAGTGGGCATTGTCAATGCCCATAACAAGAGGCGTTAGCCCAAACAACGCTGGCAATGGTGGCATTAGGTGTTGTCAATGCCATATACAACTGGTGCCCTTCCAAAACAACACCTTGGCCACAAGAGTGCTCTTGGAGTTGTGAAACTAGGTGTTACCAATGCCAAGAACAACTGGCACCCTTTCAAGTAATGTCTTCCACACTACTGAGTTCCCTGGAGCATGGACTTGGGCGTTACCAATGCCAAACATTACTGGCGCTCCCTCGAGATGACGCCTACGATAAAGGTCATGTGTACGCAAAGGCTTCGCGTACGTGTGAGGTGAGAATCTGTCCCTGGAAGCATTGTTGGGCATTGTTAACACCAAAGACCACTGGCGCCCTCTACAAGTAACGTCTGCGATGACTTTGGGGTTGGGAAATTTAGTTCTCATGCGTACGCATGGACTGCGCGTACGCGTGAAGTGGAGTTTTTGCATACGCGTGGGTTGCGTGTACACATAACAGGGAATCTTGCAGTACGCATGTGTTGTGCGTACGCGTGAAGCTATTAATGCCTAGGCCTGAAGAAAGGCTTCTGATTCAAGCCCAACAAGATCTAACCTAGAAGCGAACTTCAAAAGGACTTGAGGAGCAGAAATAGTATAAATAAGAGAGGGTTAGAACTTGAGAGGGGGACTTTTGGCTTTGGATTATACTTCACTTTTTGCTTGGCCTTTAGTTTTGCTTTTTACTTCTTATTTTCTTCCAGTTCTTAATATTTTCCATTTTTGTGAAGCATTCTGTAACTAAGCCCTGAGTTACTAATCCCCCATTCATTGGGAAGAGGAACTCTGTTGTATTTTAAATAAATTGATGTTATTATTCTTCTTCTGAATTCAAGTATTGTTCATCTAAGAGAGAGTCTTTGGTCTTCAAAGATCTAGTTCTATCCAGAGAGGGATTAGATCTATTTTAATTCTATTATGAGCTTGAGAAAAGATTCAAAGTAATTCAGTTTAAGACTCTACTCAAACAATTCTCTTGATTGATAATTCAGAGCTTGATATGTGACATGTAATCACTCTGAATTAAGATCTTGAGGGTTGTGTGGCTTGGGATCAGAAATTGAACTTCACCTCTTCTCATGAGCAATTAGATCAAGAGATTGGTGATTGATTATGTTAAGAGAAATTGAATTACCAAAAGATTGGAATTAATTACTTACGATCTGCCATGGATCTACTTTCCATGATTGAGAAGAAGTTGAGAATTATTGATTCAGGAGGAATCAACATCTCTAATCCCTAATGATTTAATTCCATATCACTTCTTCACGTATTTCAATTTTTCGTTCTAATTACTTGCTTCAGCTTCCCTTCTTAATTACTTGTGTTTGTTTAATGTTCATTGCCTTTAATTCCTTTACATTCTAGCACTTTAATTACATTGTCATTTAATTTTCCGCATTTACATTATTGCAATTTAAGTTTATGCACTTTAAATTTCAGTTATTTACATTCTCGCTCTTTACTTTCAGTCATTTATTTTCTTGTTATTTAGTTTTCCACAATTTACTTTACTGTCAAGTAACTAAGATTTGATCAAACCTCATCCAATTGCTTGTTTAACTAGAATAGCCAGTTAATTAAAGTTACTTGATCTTTCAATCCTTGTAGGATCAACCTCACTCATAGTGAGTTATTACTTGATTACAACCCGGTGCACTTACCGATGGATATTGTTTATCAAATCCGTATCAACTTTCTGGCACCGTTGCCGGGGATTGATTTAGATTAACAGTGACTAAGTTAGTTGGTTACCTAGATTAAACATTTTTCTTCTATTTGGTTACTTAGCTTATTTTTATTTCACTTATTTTATTTTTACATTTGATGCCATTCACCTGTTTATTGTATATATATATATATATATATATATATATATATTCATTTCACTTAGCAAACTAATTGTTTGATATTTTGCATCATTTGACTCTAACCAAACTTTATGATAGAGTGAGCCTTAATTCTTGGTTTTGGTTGTTTTTGTATATGCAAGGTGGTTGTAGAGGTGAATCAACATCTTATGATCCAGAGCTAGAAAGAACTCTTTGGAGATTAAAAAGAGAAGCAAGAGGTAAACAACTTCTTGAGGAATTTGAGAAAGTGGATTCAGAACACAACATGGATGAGAAAGTTAATCATGATCACAATGTTGAAATTGGCAACAATAATGCTAATGCCCCATTAGAAGGACATTAGGTTCATACACCGATCCTAATCCTGGTAATTGTGGCAGTAGCATTCTCACTCCTAATGTGCATGCCAATAATTTTGAGCTCAAGTCCCAATTTGTCACCCTAGTCCAGCAGAATTGTCAATTTAAAGGGGTGCTCAAGAAGATCTGAATCAACACTTGTTCATTTTACTCAGAATCTGTGATACTGTTCCACAAGACACCTATAGACTGCTCTTGTTTCCTTTCTCTCTTAGAGATGGAGCAACTCAATGGTTGGAGACTTTTCTTAAAGAGAGTATTGCTACTTGGGAGGATTTAGTCAACAAGTTCTTGACTAAATTCTTCCCCCCTCAAAGGATCATCAAGCTTAGAACTGAAGTTCAGACATTTAAGCAACTTGAGGGAGAATCACTCTATGAAGCATGAGAAAGATTCAAAGGATTGCTGAGAAAATACCCACCAAACATGTTCTCTGATTGGGTTCAACTACAAATCTTCTATGAAGGCATAACTCAAGCCTCAAGGAACTCACTGGATAACTCCGCAGGGGGCTCACTCTATATGAAGACTCTTGAAGAAGCAATAGATCTCATTGATATTGTGGCTAACAACCAATATTTCTATTTTTTGGAGAGAAACATGAACATGAAGAGGGGAGTGATGGAGCTTGAAACTTTGGATGCTCTCATGGAACAGAACAAGCTCATGGCTCAACAAATGCAGCTCACCTCTCTGCAATTAGCAACACTGACCAAGCAAGTGGGGGGATGCAAGTTTCAGCAATCAACACCCAAATCCCAGCTTATGACATGTATGAGGGAGATAACTTTGGAGGAAGCTATGACAATTACAACATAAATCAACGACAAGTGGAAAAAGTTGATTTCATGAACTCTTCTAGGCCACAACAAAATTATTCATACTCCAAAATATATAATCCTAGAGGAAGCTATGATAATTTTAATATGTATTTTATATTGATAATTTATTTTAATAATTAATTTTAATATATACCTAATATGATTGAAAATAGAAAGATGGGATTACTATAATTAAAAATATAATAAAATAGAATGCAATTAACATATTATATTATAGACTAATTAATAATTAAATATTTATTGATTATTTAATTTTTTAATAATAAATAATCAATTTACAATTATATAAATAGCATTTGAATATTAAACCATTTTACAATTTTTTTTGAAGAATTTTATATCATGTAAATATCTTGCTGTACTACTATTTGGTATGAGATACTAAACATAAGCAACCTAAAATCCTAAACCACAGTACAGGTGCCGTGGCTGGCTTGGGTTATTATGAGAACCTTTTATTTTTGATATTGGAGTAGCAATGGTGTTCTTTTTTAAAATATGGACTGTTGGGGTGTTATTCTCAAATGTGGAACCGTTTAATTAGAGAAGTAGAAATCGGACCATCCGATTTTTAGAGTTACAGAAATCGGACATCTAATTTATAGAGGTACACAAATCGGACCGTCTAATTTGTGAGAAGTACAGAAATCGGACCGTCCGATTTGTGTTAAAAAAATTAAAAATTTTGAGGTATAGAAATCGGACCCTCCGATTTGTGTAACCCCATTTTTAGGGTTTATCTTGTCATTAATTTAGGAGAGTTTATGACCTTTTACCCACATTTATTCAATGAAATAGCATGGTTTCATGAGTGTCTCCTAATTTGTGCTTAAGTGTGAAAATATGCTTTTTAGGCCCTTAATTGCTAATCTTGATTCACCTTTGATTCCACTAGATGCCTTGATATGTTAGCTAGTGATTTCAGGATTGATAAGGCTATGAATGGATCAAAATGATGGAGAGGAAAAGCATGCAAGAGGAGAACTCATGAAGAAATAAGGATTTAGGATGTTGAGATCGACGCACACGCGCACCAGACGTGCACACGTGGATTGTGACGTCGCATGGCGACGCGTACACGTACATGGCGCATACACGTAGATAGGGAATTGTCAAGCGACGCGTACGCATATATGGTGCGTACGCATCGATGCTCGCACGTCACTCACTTAAAGGCAAAACGCTGTGGACGAATTCTGGGCTTCCCAGGCCCAAATCCAACTCATCTCTGATGCTATTCAACCCAAGGACTGAAGGGGAATCACAACTATTGAACACATTAGTTTTAGTTTAGTTTAAGTTTTGGAGGGAAAGTTAGTTTTAGAGAGAGAAGCTCTCACTTCTCTCTAGAATTAGGATTAGGTTAGATCTAGATTAGGATTTCTTAGATCTAGGTTAATTTCATGCTTTGATTTACTTTTCCTTTTGTAATTCTTGTTCTTCGACATCTCCTCTCTCTAGTTTAGCATTTAATTCTTGTAATTCTCTATATGTTGATACACTTTTGTTTCTTCTATTTCTCTTTTAATGCAATTTATGATTCATGTTCCTTTATTGTTGAATTGCTTTGTTGTTGTTTAATTCCTTTTACTTTCCTTTTATGCCTTCCAAGTGTTTGATGAAATGCTTGGTTGGATTTTAGTATAGATTTTCCTCCTCTTGGCCTATGTAGAGTAATTAGTGACTCTTGAGTTATCTAATTCCTTTGTTGATTGATAATTAGAAGTTACTAATTGACTTGAATGCTACTAAAGCTAGTCTTTCATTATGATTAGGCTAGGACTTGTGGAATCAAGTTAATCCATCCACTTGACTTTCCTCCATGGTTAGAGGTTAACTAAGTGGGAGCAATGGATAATTCTCATCACAATTGATAATGACAGCTAGGATAGGACTTCTAGTTCTCATACCTTGCCAAGAGCCTTTCTAGTTGTTAGTTTATTTCCTTTGCCATTTACATTTCTTGTCTCTTAATTCAAAAATCCCAAAACATACCTCATAACCAATAACAAGAACACTTTATTGCACTTCCTAGGGAGAACGACCCGAGGTTTGAATACTTCGGTTATTAATTTTAGGGGTTTGTTACTTGTGACAAACAATCTTTTGTATGAGAGGATTATTTGTTGGTTTAGAAACTATACTTGCAACAAAGATTTATTTGTGAATTCTAAACCGCATAAAATTCATTCATCATGTACCTTTCACAATTTTAAAAAATACAAAAAATTACAATATTAGAGTATATCACTACTTTTACTTCCATACCCAAAAAAAAAAACCTTATTATGAACATGGAAAAAAATTTCTTCATAAAGTGGGATGCCAGGGATAGTCACTACTACATTATGAATATTTGGTAACATTTATTGCTTAATATTTGTTAAAGTGTTAGTGATTATTATAAAATTATATATAAGGTAACATTTATAATGAAATGTTAATAAATATATATAATTTTTTTTAAAAACTTCAAAAATGTTACCTATTCCATGGTCAGTAATAACAAATTGAAGAAAACAAATCGTGGCTGAAAAAGGTTGAAGAAATACAGTAATAACACTCTAGAAATCAAAACGGAGACCTAACCTAATGGCTGGGGTGGAAGAAAGATTGGGGAACCTGCTAGCGCTCTCAACATCACTCCAAATCTCGTTCTCCTTCTCACTCTCACTCTCAATCTCACTGGCACTCTCGATCGTGCTCCTCCGCTCCTTGAATCTCTCTCTCGTTTTAACAAATTCTAGGGTTACATTTGTTGTTCTCTGTTTTGAGGTGAGTCTAATGGAGAAGAAGAAGAACCTCTTTTCGTGTTCTTTCTTTTCTTACTGATTTTGATCCATATCTGAATCATGCATATCTAATTTCTCACGTCTGGTTCATCCTCTTGTCGCCTGCACTGTCGTTGCACTGTCCTCTTCTCGCCTGCGCCATCGTCTTCTCCATGCGAAGTCGTCTTCTCAGCGGTTCCATCCTTTACTCAATTCACGGCTTGGTGAGTTCCAGTTCAGTTATCTTCTTGCTCTTTCAATCTTCTTTAATATTTACTTGATAATTAATATGTAATTAATTTGATGTATAATTATTAGTTAATTTAGGTTTTTAATTGGTTATTTAGTAGTTAGGTTTTGAATTTAGGTTTTAATTAAGTTGTTTATTTGAATTTAGGTTTTGAATTTAGGTATAAATGAGTTTAATTACACTTATTTTTTAATTATTATTCATTCTATTTTTCCATTTGACTATAACAGTTCTAGTATTTAATTACACAAAAATCTCTACTGGTAATGATAAACAAGTTAAATGCTGAGATCTTTAATAGAATAAGGTGTTAGTCGCAAGAGGCATGGAGGTTCATTTGGACATGGCTTAGCTGTTGTTGCTGTTATTGTCTATACAAATGCTGTAAGTGGTCTAAGTTTATTTGTTTTTGCTATGTGTTGCATTTAGAAGTTAGAACCATCACTAAATGCCTTTATTACATACTTGTTAGGGAAAATCTACACTAGTTAGTGAGCTATCGAAAAGTGATTTCTACATTATTTGTCGGTAAATATAGTAACCCTTTCCTTATCCTCATGTAAATATAGTGTTATTTTAGTGTTATTTATTTTTTGGATGCTCAATGTCCGGACCTAACCCCCGCACACAATTTTTATGTAGTATTAAATCTCATTCTTCACTGCTAAATTTTTCATACTCTGTGTTTGGCTAACTTGAGAATGTACTAAAATAAAAATTGTAGGGGATCCGGCTTGGAAGTGCAAATCCTAAGGAATGTTTCAGTGAGTACTTCTCATTTTCTGAATTGATATTGAAATCAGATTTTTGAAGTTCAAGTCGCTTCAGTCGGCACTTGTTACTATTATATTATTAAAATGGGAATAAATACATATGGTGTGTTTGACAATGAATCCAAATTTTTTTAGTATAAATTTTTTTATGAAAGTTCTTTGGGTTTTTGGGAGTGCATTTAAGGTGTTTGAAGAAATGTCTCAAAAAAAAAAGGAACGGCATGCATGTGACTGTGGATAAGAGTGGCGATGAATTTCCCTTTCTTTGGAAAAGACTTACTTAAGTGTGGGTTTCCACTTACACATAACCTCCAGCATTGTCTGTATGCTTAATTATCTAGGCTTCTAGATGGCTAATCCATTTTGTATGTACTCATTAATCATTAAATCCAAATTGAAAGACATACAAGATGAGTTTCATCATTTTTAATTGGTCCCTTGCTAGGTACATACACATGACTGACTCCTCCAGTAGATAATTATTTTTTTTCTTTTTTGATTTTCTACATCAAGTCTAAATTATTATACTTAGTGCCTACAAGTACTTAAATAATAAAATACGTATATAAAAGCTAATTATTGAAGTATACTACAAGTTTTTATATTAATTTGCATACCAAGATATGTATCCCTTAGTTTTTCGTACGTACGAGATCAATGATAGATGAATTTATAGAGATATATATAATAGTATATATGAAAGAAATGGTTATAACACTTGTTAAGCAAGCACTTCTGATTCTGAGGCTCTACTAGGAAGTGGTGGTTCTAATGCTAACAACCAATGGCATGGTTTCTTCAAGCTTCTCAAGAAAGGCCCACAGATGCCATTTCAACCATTTCACCCTCTTAAGAAGGATGTTTCTAAGTTAAGTAGAAGGAAGAGTAAGAGGGTTAGAGAGGATCTCATTCTTTCTTCTTTTGACTCTGAGTTTGCCAACTTCAAATCTTCATGGAAGAATTTCACTCTCTCTGAACTCCAGGCTGCAACTGATGACTTTAACCATGGTATGAGTTGTCCAAAACTTATTAGTTATTAGAAGGCATATAATTTCTTGAAACAACACGGTAGAATAAAGGCATATAATTTCTCACACCTTCTCTCTGATTCAATTTTTTCCACTTTGGACCACTGAGAATAAATAAAGTTGCAGCTACATACTTGATTTGTTACCTTTCATAATAATTCACATCTCTTTTATGGTATTCTCTCTTTTTGAGACCTTTCATAATATGTAGTATCTTTATTTCATATGCTTTCATTACTTGCTTAGGTTTATTTCTACAAACCAAAATGGACTAGTCCTCTAATATGTAACTTTTTTTGGCCCCATTTAAATCTTTTTTTTACTGCTGAAAGTTCCTCATTTTTTTGTCTTAGAATTTGCCATTATAGGCTTCAATTCCCATACAAGAGTTCTCCATCCCTATCTTCATACCACATACACATACCTCTTCCTAAGATTTTGTTTTGGCATTTGAATTAGGTGAAGGTGTTAAAGCAGGGCTAGGACTGCTTGAACTAAGATATTGAGGTGTGCTTTGATTCAGAGTTGAATTGCGATAAAAATATTAGATTCAGAGTTGAATTGTGATAAAAATTCTCTGCATAAAAATTCCTTCTTTTTTCCTTTTTAAATAATTATTGTCCACTAAAGAAGGCAAGTATACGATAAGGTATAAATTATAATGCATTGTCATTGGCTTGTGATAGTCATAGCAAATAGCATATATAGTTGAAGTACCATAATCAAAGCCCATCCATAAGATAAACTAGAGGGACTTTACGCTTACAATGATATGATATGAATAAATTAATGACTGTTGTAGTTACTTATTTTATTTTATTTTTCTTTGATTGTATACCCTTTAATCCAATAGTTGTAGTTACTTATTTTATTTTATTTAATCCAATAGATGTAGTAAAGCCTATCTTCTTATAAACTCTTATCTATAATAATTTTATTGATAGAAAATCAATTCACTATGTACAATTTAACTAGTAGGAGATGTCATGTAACTAGATTAAGAAGAAAATACAGAAGAAATTCAGAAAACATCAAACCTTTTTTTCTTTTTTCAGGTTTTGTTGTATGTTGATTTTTCTGAAAAATTATATTAACATATTTTAGTTGTATGTTGATTTTGCAATTTTGGGTTATTTCTGCAAGCTTCTGAACCTTCCCCTGCCCCTTCATCATTAGAAATATTCTTTTCTTGTTCTGATAGAAAGTTTCTGCCATCCTGATTTGTCTATATTCTTTGCACTGCTTCTAGGGAGGGACAAGCGTCCAGTTAAGTCTTTGGTTGTTGGAAGGCCAATTCTTCTAGCACTGGAAGATATTGATGAAGGTCTTTCTTTCCTTGAAAAAGCTCTTCGATTTCTAGAGTATCTTCAAACAAGTATCTAGTGCAACCAAATTTCATTTCAATTTTCATCGTCCTTGTCTCAAATTTTTGGATTTAGATGTTTAGTTTTGTTTTCTTAGTTAAGTTGATATTCTATGATTCATATATATTGCAAAGCCATGTTGGAAAATAGAAATGCACTTAACTGGTCATTGGGAAAGAGAAAAATGTGAACTAAACGAATCGTCTTTGCAGGAACTAAAGTTGAAGAAATTCTAAGGCAGTCAACAGATGTCGAAGAGGTTGATAGGAGAGTTCAAGAATATGAGCAAGGTAAGATGGAACCATTAATATGTCGGTTGATAGTATTTAATGCTTTTGCTATGACATGAAACTAAGGAATTATTATTCAAGGTGAATCCTCGCCCATCACGTCCATCTGAAAATAATACTGTAAGCAGCTTATTGTTCCTTACCTGATTGTAAAATTCATGGTTTGCATATCTTTATCTCTATTAATGTATTGATTTATCATCTTTATCTCTGTGACGGTTGCATATCTGGATTTTGTATGAGTTATTCTGAATTCTCAAATAGAAAATCATTGATATGTAGCATCTAGAAGATATGAAGCAGCAGGGTGGATTAGAAAAATGGTTAAAGTTGTTGCAGGTAAAGATTTACCAACTGAACACTCTGAGGAAGAGTTTAATTTACTCACTTTTCTCGTATTGTTTGTTTAGTATTTACTAATGTCTATAATGTGTTCTTCATTTTAAGGTTGTGGAGAGTCCTATTGATTCTGCATTGATCCTGGATGGGGCACTATTATCGGCATATCAGTACTTCGAAAACGTGAGAAATTTTCTGGTTGCTGTCCAGTTATATAAGAGAATGATATTAATGTAAAATTAGTATGTTAATTGGTGTTATCTTGTGCTGTTAGATGACAAATAGGGAGCACTTGAATTCTTCAAGTTAATATTAGTATGAATTTTATTATTTTGTTACTTGTAAATATTTATATGTAGTCAAACTAATCTTTACTGTAGGAAAAGTTTATGCAATGTAAGCATATTGAAGAAATAGGAAAATTGACTTATTGGACCAAATTTAGTGTTTAAATATCTTGGGTTTAATTTGTAAAGTGGGTGTAGAATATGTAATTGAAGAAAAATATCTTAATTCAATATTTTGTGCATTTAAATGTTATTAAAGATATATTGTAATATTTTTTTATTGTTAACAAAGAAGATCTTTTTGTAACATTTATTAGAGTATTGCTATAGAAGATCTATTATAACATTTTTTAAAGTGTAATTAGAAAGAGTTATTGTGACATTTCTTAAGTGTTATATAAAATATCTACTGTAACATTTTTTAAGTGTTACAAAAATAACTATAGTAACATTTTTCTAAGTGTTACAAAATATATTGTAACATTTCTTTAAGTGTTATTAAGAAGGGTCTATTATAACATTTCTCATAATTTTACTATAGAGATCTATTGTAACATTTTTACTAAATGTTATTAAATCTTTAAAAAAATATTAGTAAAACTTTTTGGTAATATAGGGTATATTTAACATTTGTAAAATGTTACTAATATACATAGGTAACATTTTAATATGATTTGGTAACATTTTATAAATGTTAGTAAAAATCAAGTATGTAGTAGTGAGTTTTAATTTTTCCCTCTTAATTATATTAATAAACTATTAAACCCTCTTTCACATTAGTTATCTTTTAAGACTATGCAGCTACCAACGCTTAATTTATCTTGTGTGTCTATTTAAAATTAGATACAATCTACTAAAAAAAATTGGTACAAGTATTATAGTGAATTATCTATTTTCAATTAAAACTGATGGTTCTTTAACTATTTCCTTCACGAAGTCTACCATTTAATCCCTCCATACCATGCCATCATATTCAATAAGTTTTTCGTCACTCAAGCCAAATCCAATCAAGTCTAAGACATACACCTTGTGTCTTTTTGCCAATTGTGGTATGTTGTACCTAAAAAAACATTGAAAGAAAATATATATTATCTACATGAAAAATTATTATTTACACACCCAAACAAATGTCTACTTTAGACACTTCTTAAAGGTTGAGAGAGTGAAAAAATAATGAGTAAGGTTCACCATTTAATCTACTAATGATAGTGTCTAAATAAAAATAACCAATATGCAAATAAGGAAGATTTTATTTTTTCGAACTTGAAGCCACTATAACAAAAACTGTAATCTAACCTATAATGTATTCATCACAAGGACAGAACAGATAACTCAGACTTCTGAATATTTAATAAACCAAACAATTAGTTAAACAACAAAAAATTAACAACTGCAAATAAAATTACAAGAACCAACAATATACAAATTACAAATAAAATGCAGTTAATTGTAATTACGATAAAAAAAATAAATTATAATTAGTTACAAGTACCAGTACAAATAAAAAGAAAAAGATGCAAAAAGAGAGAAATAGAAATCTTTACCTACTTCAAATGGCGGCTATAGAGAGCAAGCTGAGCAACGAGCAGCAAGTTTGGTCACCAAAAAAATAGAGGAATAGCAACAACAGTTGGCAATGGCGACAACAACAAAATCCTGATCAATTTTAGAATTAGTAAAAATATAAAATAAAAAACAAAAATTAAAAAAATTAAGGGAGAATACCTACCGGCAACAGTGCACGCGCGGAGGTGTGGTGTTGTGGTGTTGCGAAGGTGAAAGATTAGCGGTTAGTGTGTTTGAGAGAGATTGTTGAGATCGCAGACCAAGATCAAGATTTGAGGAATGTGTGCACGAACGAAGCCGCCGGTACAAATGGCTGATGTGTGAGTGGTGACCGTGTGTGAAGAATCAGGGATCGGACAATTTGAGGAGGTGAGGCAGTCTCTATTTTTTTTTTTTTTTTGGTGACTAGGCAGTCTCTATTTTGTTTTCACATAATATAGCCAATAGAAAATTTTACTTAAAAATAAAAGTCTAATTGTAATTATTTAGCGGCCATTGTTGCAATTACCACTGTAATTAATAGAATAATGACAAATATATAATTGTCACAAAAAATTATATTAAATAAAAAAAATGATGACAATAATATTATAGTTGCTAAAAATTTATCAGTAAAAGTATTTTTTTATGTAGTGAAAAGAATATAATATATAGATGCAAACAAAAAGAAGTCAATGTGGCATAATGAATCCCGAAAGAAAATGAATAAGAGAAATGGCCAAATGAGAGAAAAAAGAAATAGAAAGAGAGAGAAAATTGTCATAATTAAAGATAATGAGCATGAAAATCAAATTCAGTTTGATTAGCAAATATGTGAGAATCTTATTTTATAGAATTTTGAGGTTGATTAACTAAAAAATAAAATAAATAAATAATATTATTTATGTACTAAAAAATAATCAAGAATTTTATTTTATAGAATTTTGAAATTTATTAATTAAAAATAAAATAAATAAATAATATTATTTATATATTAAAAATTAATCAATATATATAATTTTTAATATATATTATATATTTTATACTGATTATTTATTTTAATAATTAATTTTAATATATAATTAATATAATTGAAGATAGAATACGAAATTACTATAATTGAAAACATAATAAAATAGAGTGCAATTATGATTGACATATTATATTATAGACTGATTAATGATCGAATACTTATTGATTATTTAATTCTTTATAATAAATAATCAATTTACAATTATGTAATAGCATTTGAACATAAAACCATTTCACAATTTTTTTTTGAAGAATTATTTTATATCATGTAAATATCTTGCCGTTGTCAGTCGAAATAATTATTTCGAAGGATTAGGCTCATTCAAAACATTAGTGAAGGGTTAGGAAGGAAGCAAAGGTCGAAATAACGCACGTGCAGGCATTTATTAGAAGTTGTTTGACACGAACTCGACTTAGACATCTTGGTAAATCAAACAAGTGTTCGAATAAAGAATTGAGTGGTTACATTAAGTAGAGAAGTTGAAGGCTTTCTTTGAATGAGGAGTTTATGGGTAGGAATTTATGGGTAACGTCTGTTAACAAAAGAGCAGGAACAGTTACCTAAAAATCCGCATACAAGGCAGCGACGTGTAATTAAGGATCAGTTATAGATATAGGTTATAAATATTAATAAGTTTTAGGAAATAAGAGTTGGAACTTTTCTTCAGAAATACACTCAAGCACACTCACATCCACAGCGAATTTCTGAGTCTGCATTCGACTTCGATTTCTGTAAGGTTCCTTCCATTGTCTTTAATTTTCCATTTACAATTTCTGTAAACTTTACTTTTCCTTGTCAAATTTATCTTTAAAGCATCCTTTAATTTTATTGCGAAATTTACATTCAAAGTTTCTTTTACTTCTTTGCTCAATTTATGTTTCAGTACCTTTAATTTTCATGTTGAAAGTCCTTTGATTCCATCGAATGTATTTTTATTATTTTTTTTATAATTCAGCAAGTCATTTTGATTTCAGTCAGTTTACTTTTCAAATCTTTTCTTTTACGCTTCTTTTATCCTTTTTGCACTTTTCGAACTTATTTCCTGTTTTAATACTCATCTAATTCAAGACACTTTGATGCACTTATAGAACTGGTACCTACAAAAGAGGAGTAGGTTTCGCTCCTAGACCATTAGAATCGAACCACCATCGATTTGCTAAAAATCAACAAAACAAATTGGCATGCCCAGTGAGACAGTTTTAAATTTAAGTGTGTCAAATAATTTTTTGGTTTCATTTGGTGTATGCAATTGAGAAGTGGAAAGATTATTCATATGGCTGATGAATTGTCAAATGTGAATGGTGGTTCGTCCACCAATGACAGCATACCAGTAACTGTGCAATCTGCGGATGTTACTTCACGTTCGGAGGGTGTGGTTGTAAGTGAAAGTACGGTGGTTACTAGCATACAAACTGAAAATGTTGGATGTAATATTCGTCCACGTGGTAACTTACCACCAGTCCAGCCTCCATTAACCATTGGATGGCCTCCTTATGGCCTTCCTCCTGGTTATACTCCACCAATGAGTAGTTTTATTCCTCCTGTTTATTTCAGGAGTGTAAATAGAGTAAGTAATTCTCAAAACCCACAACAACATTCTGAGTTCTCTCGTGATTATAATGTGGGCTCTACGTCGAATGCTTCTAATTCCATGGCGGTATTTTGACAACATGTAGAGAAAAGTCATCATGATTTAGTCAACTTATTGATTCAACAAATAACCATAATTCTAAATCCCATGATGGCTGATCACGAATCAAAATTTGAACGCCTTGCCAGACAAGTCGAACGGATTGCTCAAATCGTTGATTATGATGAAAGTGAAAGGCATGAGGCCAGGGGGAATAATGAAGGATTTGAAAATATATTTTAAAATGAAACAACGTTTTAAATAGAGAGAATCCTCAGATAATTCCTCGTGGCCAGAATGCAGATGATGTTCTAACCCGATTACGTGCTAATCATAGTGGTGAACGTTATCAAGTCACAAGAATTATGGAGGAGGTGCTCAATCGAGTTGGTTTGAACGTTGGTTTTATGAACCGACCCCATTTTGTGTCTGTTTTCCCTCAAGTTGTTCAAATGGATGAAGTACCAAGAGGGGTGAAGAATCCAAAAATAATCACAAAATTTGCAGGGGAAGTTGGAGAGTCAACTACTGAACATGTCGCTCGATATTTGGTCGAGATTGGGAATCTAGACAATAATGAGAATTTGAAAATGAAGTTTTTTCCTTCTTCGTTAACGAAGAATGCGTTTACTTGGTTTTCAAATCTTAGACCAAATTTGATAACGATATGGAATCAGTTGGAAATTGCTTTTCATTCTCAATTTTATCGAGGAGAATTGAATGTGGCAGTTACTGACCTTGTTGCTTTGAAACGAGAAGATGGTAAAACCATTGATGACTATATGATACGTTTCAAAAATGCTAGAAGTAGATGCTATGTGTCATTACCTGAGAGTGAAATGGTGAAAATAGTAGTTATGGGGTTAGGATTCTATATGGGTTGAAAGTTGCTTAATGTGCATATCTCTGAGTTAGCCCATTTAGCTGAAAGGGTTCATCAGGTTGAATTAATAAAAAAAGAAAAGGAGAAATATAGGAATGAACAGAAGTTAAAGAGTAAACCTTTTACTTGAAAGGAGAAGGTTGCTTATGTGACCATGGAGTCCTCAGAGGAGGAATTCGATCTCGAAGCAGAGGTCGATTTGGCTGAACTTAAGAAGGGTCCTCCATATGTTTGCTCCTTACTTGAAAAGCTCCGTAGTAATGAAAATTCGAATGATTCAAAACTAGAGAGTGGGAAAAATATAGTTTTGATATTTCGAAATCTGATCAGAATTTCGATGTGTTGCTTAAAGATAAACAATTAGTTTTGCCTAAGGGTAGAACTTTACTTTCAGTGAAAGATTTAAAAGGGAAGCCTTGTTGTAAATTTCACCAAGCAACCAGTCATTCGACTAATAGCTATGTTCATTTCAAGGATTTAATTCAGGAGGCTATAATGGAAGGACGTTTGAAGTTCGACGATGGGAGAAAAGAAATAAAAGTTAATGTAGATCCTTTCGACGCAGAAGCTAGTTTCATTGAACCATGTTTTGACGTAAATATGGTTGGCATGTTTTATGACTTTGATGTGGCTTTGGATGATTTTGTGTCACAAGTTCGATCAGTATATCCTCGAGCAGGAGATTGCCTGTTAGATTTTTTGGTACAGCAAAAGATCAAAGATCGAAATGTATCTTTGTGTCCATGGTGTAATGTTGTATTTGATGCTGAAGTTGCAGCAATCTTCAAAAATAAAAAAATGAAGAAGGAATTAGCTCATGGAGAAGAGCAAGCACGTCAGAGGCAACCAATTTGGCGTATAAAAGGGCAAAGTTCCAAGGCCCTTCAGCAAAATGTTGTTGCACCGCTGAGTCGTTCTCAGGCTATAGGTGTCCAGTGGATTAGGAATTGTCAAGAATTCCAGAATCGAGATGTTCATTATCAGTGAAACCCACAATGGGAACGTCGAGGGCCTCCTCGAAACCATTATCCTTACTAACATGGTCGAGCCAGAAGATATGCGAGGGTTAAGGGAAGAAGAAGTATGCCTCAGAGTAAGAAGCCTCAGTCTGACAAAGGCAAGGGGGCCATCCCTTCGGTGCATTCCCAAATAGTTTTCCCTACTGATGGGGAGACATGCCCAAAAGGCATTCCATCCCCTGTAAAGTTGGATAAAGGTAAGGTGTTGGCCGAAATTCCAAGTGTTGACAAAGTGAAGGATGTTGACTTGGACGAAGAATATTTTAAAGAGGGAGATGACGATATGGTTGGAACTATTTCGATTATTCCAACTGAGTATTTGGGTGAATATGAAGGTGATCCAAAAGAGGACTATGACATGGATACTGAAAAGGCTTTTTCTTTCAGCCGATATGAGGATGAACCAGGATATTTCCTGCAGCCTACTGAGAAGCAAAAGTCTCATCTTTGCCCACTTCATATTACTACTACTTTGAGTGGGATTAAGGTAAATAAAGTTTTGATTGATGGTGGAGCAGCAATAAGTCTCTTACCTGAGAGGGTGTTGATGAAGGTTGGCAAACATCCTGATGACTTGGTTTCCACCAATATTGCTGTGATTGACTTTAGTGGCTCTTCTACTCCTGCAAAAGGTCTAGTTACTTTGGGGGTGAAAGTGGGGTCATCTGAAAGAAATACTGTGTTTGTGGTGGTGCCATCAAAAGCAAGTTACAATGCTTTACTGGGTCGAGACTGGATTCACGGAGTTGGGGTTGTACCATCTACTGTGCATCAAAGTGTCCTCCTTTGGACAGAGGATGGCAAGCCTGAAGTGGTTAAGGCAGATTCAAATCTATATGTCAAACAGCTGCATGTCAATTTCAGGGTGTATAGCCCAAAGCTGAAGCCTTTAAATGTTGACAGGGCATTGAATTTTTATAACTGCGAGGGCTGCTACTTGTCTTCAGAAGGTTTAACAGTGAAATTGTGCCATCCACATCTGAATGTGACCCCAACTGGCTGCGATTGTTCATCTTAAAGGGATCTGAAGCATTGCTCAATGGACCGTTGATAGGGGAAAATCGTCAGTAAAGAATTTCACAAAAATAAGTACGTTGTAAGTATAGATCTAAACCGACAATTAAACCTCAATCAAATTTAATTTGTTTGTCACTTAAGCAAACCCAATAAAAATAACCGAAGTATTAAACCTCGGGTCGTCTCTCAAGAAATTGCAGGGAAGTGTAGTTATTATTGGTTATAGAAAAGTATCTTTTTGGGTTTTTAAATGTTGAACAAGTAATGTAAAATAACAAGGAAATAAAATAATGACTAAGAAAAAGTCCTAACAAGGATTGATAATTGGAATTCCTATCCCCATCATCATAGTCACTTGTGATGGAAATTACCTTTTGCTATCACTTAGTTAACCTCTAACAATTGAAAGTAATTCAAGTGATAAAATCAACTTGAGTTCACAAGTCCTAATCAAAGACTAGAGTTAGTGAAGCTCAAGCCAACTAGTAAGTTTCAATCACTAACCAACAAGAGACTTTGACAATTCAAGAGTCTCTAATTACTCAATCTAAGCTAAGAACATAAAAAGCTAATTTAAAATCCAACCAAGCATTTTATCAAATACTTGGTGGGCACAAAATAAAAGTATAGAAAATTAACAAGAGAATGTAAATACTAAAACCAACAATTGCAAAATCAATGATAACAAATAATGGAAGAAGCAATAAATATGAAATACCTCAAATTGCATTCAATAGAAAATCAAATCTAACATGAGAATTCATAAACCAAATGGCAACATAAAGTAATCAACAAGGGAAATAAATAAACTAGAATGCTAGAACAATTAAAAGTAGAAGAGAAACTAAATTGAAATAAGATAGAATTCAGAAATTGAAAAGGAATAAAACTAAGGACCCTAAAACATAGAGAGAGGAGAGAGCCTCTCTCTCCAGAAAACTACATCTAAAACCTAAAATTATGTGAATGAATGTTGTATGAATGATTCCCCCATTCTGCAGCCTCTATTCTGTGTTTTCGGACTTCGAACTGGGCCAAAAAGGAGCCCAGAAATCGCCCCCAGCATTTTCTGATACGTGCAGCATGTGGCTCTGTCACGCGTATGCGTGGGTCTCTGAACTTTCGCAAGGTCACGCGTACGCGTCATCCATGCGTACGCGTCACCTAACTGCATGGCAACTATGGCAAATTGCATATCATTTTGAAACCCCAGATGTTATCTTTCCAACGCAACTGGAACTACCTCATTCGGACCTCTGTAGCTCGAGTTATGATTGATTTAGTATGAAGAGGTCAGGCTTGACAGCTTAGCAATTCCTTCAATTTCTTGTATTCCATCCACTTTTGCATGCTTCCTTTCCATCCTCTAAGCCATTCCTGCCCTATAAACCCTGAAAACACTTAACAAACATATCACAGCATCGAATGGTAATAAGAGAGGATTAAACATAGCAAATTTAAGGCCAAAGAAGTATGTTTTCAATCATAGCACAAAATTAGGAAGGAAAATGTAAAACATGCGAATTCTATGAATAAGTGTGAGAATAGTAGATAAAATCCACTTATTAAGCATAAGATGAACCCTAAAAATGGGGTTTATCAACCGTGTTCAAGCTGTCTCGAATTACCTGGTAACTTTAATTGATTATTTAAGTAGTTTTCCTTTTGTAGAAAATAAAGGTGATTCTTCTGATGAAGCGAAATTATTTAGGAATGTAATTTCTTCTCTTAGTAGCAACAGCTCGATGTCTATAATTGAGTTTAGTCATGACCTAAGTTTTTCTTCATTGTGTAATGCAAAGGATATTGTTAGTCAAACTGCTGATCTAATAGCAGAAGTCCATTGTGTTGAAAATAAAGTTGATGTTAATCTAGCATATGATCAAGTTCATTTTATTCCTAATGAATCTGTTGATTTCTCTTTTGATTGCATCTTTGATTTAAAATCTTTGGGTTTCAAAAAATATTCAGTAAAAGATGAGGATCATTTAAAAGGATTTGAATCTCAAGATCCCCTAGAAGAAATTAATTTGGGGTCTCTTGATGACGTTCGAATCACTTATATTTGCAAAGGTCTCGAAGACCCATTTCGAACTGAACTTTTCCATCTTTTACATGAATTCAAAGATTTTTTTGCTTGGGATTATCATGAGTTGCCTGGTCTCGATCATTCTCTTGTAGAATATGGATTAGCATTGAAACTAAATGCTCGACCGGTGTAGTAAACTCCTCGTCGTTTTGCTCCAGAAATCAATCAAAAGATTAAGGAAGAAATAGAATGGTTGATTAAAGCAAAGTTTATTCGAACTGCACGTTATGTTGAATGGGTTTCAAATATTGTGCCCGTGATGAAGAAAAATGGAAAACTAAGGGTGTGCATTGATTTTAGAGATTTGAATAATGCTACCCCAAAGGATGAGTATTTTATGCCAACTGCAAATATGTTGATCGACTCTGCGGCGGGAAATGAAATTTTAAGTTTTATGGACGGTTATTTGGGATATAACCAAATCTTCATTGCAGAAGATGATGTGTCCAAAACTGCTTTTCATTGTCCCGGGGCACTAGGCACTTATGAGTGGGTAGTTATGCCTTTCGGTTTGAAAAGTGCTGGTGCACTTACCAGCGAGCAATGAGTACCATATTCCATGAGTATATTGGGAGATTTATAGAGGTGTATATCAATGACGTTATGGTCAAATCGATTTCGGTCAATCAACACATTGATCATTTAAGGAAAGCATTTATCACTATGAGGAAGAAAGGATTAAAAATGAATCCTTTGAAATGTGCGTTTGGTGTGTCAACCGGGAATTTCCTAGGCTTTGTGGTTCATAAAAAAGAGATTGCAATCGATAAGAGCAAGGCTGATGCAATATTAGCATTGTCTGCACCTAAATCGAAAAAAGAAGTGCAATCATTCTTGGGGAACGTCAATTATCTTCGAAGGTTCATTTCGAATCTTTCTGATCGAACCAGGGTATTTGCTCCTTTAGTTAAACTTAAGAACAATTCACAGTTCGAATGGACTCATGAGCATCAACAGGCATTTGAGTCAATCAAGACTTATTTATCTAAGGCTCCAATAATGGCAAATGTTCGTCCTCATGAGCCCTTGAAACTGTATATCGCAGCATCCACAAACACAATTGGGTGTATGCTGGCCCAAGATGATGAAAATGGGCATGAATGGACAGTTTATTAAGTTAGTCGTGTTTTGACTGATATTGAAACAAGGTATTCTCAAATAGAAAAATTGTGTGTATCCCTATACTATGCATGCATGAAGTTAAAGTGCTATCTGGTGGCTAAATCAGTAAAAGTTATAGCACAAACTGATCTCGTCAAATATATGTTGAGTTTTCCAATATTACGAGGTCGATTAGGAAAATGGATGTTAGCTTTGACAGAATTCGATTTATAATATGTCCCTGCCAAGGCTGTGAAAGTTCAAGTCATTGCAGATTTTTTAGTTGATAATTCGAATAATCTGAATGACCTGGAGACAAATATGCTCGACATTAAAGTCGATTATTGGAAGTTGTATTTTGATGGATCGAAGCACAAAGATGGTGCAAGGGTTGGAATTCTTATTATCTCGCCAGAAGGGATTCCATCAGAATTCCTGTTCGAGTTGAAATATCGTTGCTCGAATAATATGGCAGAGTATGAAGCTTTGATTTTGGGCCTTAAAATATTGATTGGAAAAGGGGCTTTGGAAGTCCAAATCCTAGGAAATTCCCAGTTAGTCCTGAAACAATTATCGAAGGAATTCAAATGTAATAATGAGAAGTTGCAAAAATATTTGGCAATGGGTTGGGAATTGTTAACCACTTTTCGAAAAGTTTCTTTAGTGTATATCCCAGGGATTCATAATGAGATCTCTAATGAATTAGCCCAAATTTCTTCGAGATATAAAATTGGACCAGAAACTTTAAGAAAATTATCCAGTGTCCATCAAATTTTGGTGCCTGCGAATGAAAGGAGGCTTTGTGTATAGGCGAATGGGAAGATGATGATTGGAGGAAGCCTATTGCTGAATATTAAAGAATCCCAGTATCCCAGTCGATAGAAAGGTAAAATTGCAAGCAATAAATTTTGTCTTGATGGCTGATGAGTTGTATAAGAAAGGAATCGATGGAAGTCTGTCGAGATGTCTAAGTCAAGATGATAAAGACATTGCTTTAGCTGAAGTCCATAAAGGGATATGTGGTGCTCATCAGGCTGGGAGGAAGATGAAATGGGTGCTATATCGAAATCACATATATTGGCCATCCATGATCAAAGATTGTATCGAATATGCAAAGGCGTGTCTAGAATGTCAAAAGCATCGATTGATACAACAGATCCCAGCATCTGAGTTGCATTCGATTATAAAGCCATGGCCATTTAGGGGTTGGGCTTTGGATCTAATTGGATTGATTCATCCTCCTTCATCAAAACATCATAAATTTATTCTGGTAGCAATTGATTATTTTACAAAGTGGGTCAAAGCAGTTCTTTTAATAGAAGTTGGGCAAAATAAAATAATAAATTTTATTGAGGAACATATAATCCATCGATTTGGAATTCCTCAGACATTGAGCACTGATCAAGGGACTATGTTTACTGGTCAACGGATCAAGAATTTTGCAGCTTCGAGGGATATCAATATGGTGACTTCAACCCCCTATTATGCACAGGCCAATGGGCAAGTTGAGGCAGCAAATAAGTTTCTCATAAGTTTGGTTAAAAAATATATCGGAAATAGGTCTCGAACTTGGCATGAAACGTTAAGTCAAGTACTATAGGCTTATCGAAATTCCAAGAGGGTCGACAGGTACGTCGCCCTATAAATTAGTGTATGGCCATGGTGTTATGCTACCATTGGAAATCAATCTTAATACCTTGAGGGTGTCAAAACAGAACAACATGTCAGTCGATGATTATTGGAATGCAATGTTTAATGAGTTGAATGAATTAGACTCAAAGCGAATATTGGCACTTGAAAACATGATCCGACAAAAAGAAAGTGTCGCTCAAAATTACAATCGTCTAATAAAGGAGAAATGCTTCAGTATAGGTGAGTTGGTTTTTAAAGTTATTTTGCCAATGGAAAAGAAATCGAGATTTTTTGGCAAATGGTCCTGATGAATCCATATTTGATGATGATTTTTGGTTGAAATTGAGTGGATTTCATCATATAAACCTGCACTTATTCCCCTTAAATAGCATGCCTTTGAGCTTTCCTCCTAAATTGTGCTTGATTGTGAAAACATGCTTTTTTGTGCTTAATTTAGCCTATTTTATTCTGTTTGCCTTCCATTTGATACCTTGATATTGTTTGTGAGTGATTTCAGATGTATAAGGTAGGAATGGCTTGGTGAGAATGGAAGAGAAGCATGCAAGGAAGAGGAAACATAAAGAATCAAAGGAGAAGAACAATGCAATGTGTGCGTACGCACAGACCTATGTGCGTATGCACAGGTACCAAAGCAGAGAGAAGCGTGCGTGCACGCGGCATCTTGTGCCCAAAGCATCGTGAAGTGTGCATGCACACAACCAGAGATTTTAGCCGAGTGTGCGTGCGCACACATCTGTGCATACGCACAAGTACCCGAACATGCCTTCATTAAAAATGCATGTGACTCGCATTTTTTATGTATTAGAGTCCCAACTCTGAAGCCAATAACACATAATGGAGGAGGAAAACAACACCATACCATAGCATATCATTAGGGTAGTTTTAGGAGTAGTAGTAGGAGGCTTTAGTGTAGTCTTTCTATAAGTTTTCTCTCATCTCCATTAGGGTTTATATTAGAGTTTTACATTTCAAGTGCCATTTCCATTTTTTATCTTGGATTTTGCTAGCCTCCATTGTAAGTTTTTCTTAATTACTACTCTTTATAGTTACAATTTTGATACTCTTTCTTGTAATTAAAGTCTTAGTGTTAATATATACACTTTTTACAATTTTGATTTCTTGTTGACAATTTTGATTATTGATGATTATTACATGCTTAGTTGAGTTGCTATTGTTGCTTTTGATCATTTTTTGCTCATAGTTTCAAGCAATTTATGAATTTTACCATGATTTGCATTTATGCCCACCAAGTGTTTGTGAAAATGTCAATTTTGATTATGGGCAAAATTTCCACCTCTTGGCTTGGGAAAAATGAGCAATCGTGTTCCTAGAGTTGGAATGTCCAACATTTAGTGATAATTTTTGTATTGTTAATTGTTTTTGTTTCCACTAACGCTAACTTGTTACTAAGCCAATTAGCAAGTGAGCTAGGATTTGTGGATTAAGAACAATTATGCTCATTTGATATACTTTCCGATGTGAGGGTTAACTAAGTGAGATTAATCCATTACAATTGTCATAGTTGTGATTCCAACAAGGAAAGGATCCCTAGCTCATCCCAAGTCAAGATCCCATTCATGCTTTGAATCACAATCACACACTTACATACATACATCAATCACTTTTATAGTTTACTTGTTCATACTACATAGTTACTTCTTTAATTCCTTTACTATTTTATTACTTGCAATTTTGAGTTCTTTTATTCCTTTAATTGTCTATATCTTCATTGAAAATCGTGTTGCCTTCACAACCGAAATTGTGCACTCGTTGGTCACTAGGTCCTTGGGAGACAACCCGGAAATTAAAACTCTCGAAATTTATATTGGTTTTGAATTGTGACATCCTTTGTCCTTCCAAACTTTGATGGGGAGTTGATTGTCGGTTGAGACTATGCTACCAACGAAGTGATTCCTATTTTGAAGGAAGATTCCTAACCGGCGATAACGCGTCCACCAGGTCCCAAACTTGGGAAGGCCCTTTCCAAGTGATATGATTATATTCAGAAAACGTATATCAAATCAAGGATATCGAATTTGGAAATATAATCAATTCGATAAATGGAAAGTATTTGAAGCAATATCATTGTTTGCTAAATTAAGATTAAAATGCATAAGTCTGAAAATAAAGAAAACTATTACAAGTACTGAAGTCTAAGGTGAAGAAATGTAAGGCGCCATGAGCTCTGCCAAGTCTGAGCGTAGTTTTACCCTTTCATTGTCCAGAACTAAAAGTGTCTCAGCATGCCTGAATTCTTCATATTAGGCCTTGATAAGTTGCTTCACACATTCTTATTGTTTGGCCTCAATAGAAGCGATTTCTTGTACAAGTTGGTGTTGTTCATGCTGCACAGGGGCCAGAGGTGTGGCTATATCTGCTCTCCTCTTCCAAATTTTTGCCAGTTTTTCATTGGTCTGGGCCAACTCTACTTCAAGTTTTCTCTCTTTATTATCATAGTGAGCTTGAACGGAGAGGGCCCGAGAGATTCTGAAGTCAAATTCTTCACGGGAAGCCTTGATTGGCTGCAAGGCTGCAGCATGGCTTTCGGATTCAGTTCTAAATTGAGCCACTGTACCCTTGATCTCTTGCAGTTTTTCTTGGGTAGTTACGCTCCTGTTGGAAACTTGTATGAATTATTTGACTATGGTAGAGTATGGGGACGGGACATGGAGATCAAGAGATGAACTTAAAATATCATACAGAAGTTTGTTCAGGGTTACATCATTGGACCATTTGATGGGTGGATGGTCCAGGAGTTTGAGAAGTGATAGAAGTTATTCTTGAGCAATAGCATTTAGATTGGATAAAGGACCAGATGTAGAGGGACCAATGAGTACAGGAGTAGAAAGAAGCACCTTATCTTCCTGAATAGCTTCATTCAGAGTGGTGACCATGTTAACCATGCTGGCATCTGTAGATTCAGTAGAAACACCCAAACCTCCAGATCCCTGACCAGGGAAACTTTAAAGTTTAGCTTGTTTGGAAGGACTGGAGGTTCGTTGTGGAGAAGGGAGAGTTTCCAGGACTCGATATGGAGAATCTGAATCGGGAGCAACAGTTTCAGCAACTTGATGAGCGGATAATTTATACGCTTTTTGGCATTGTTTTTAGGTAGTTTTTAGCATGTTTTAGTTACTTTTTATTATATTTTTATTAGTTTTTATGCAAAAGTCACATTTCTGGACTTTATTATGAGTTTGTGTGTTTTTCTGTAATTTTAGGTACTTTCTGGCTGAAATTGAGGGACCTGAGCAAAAGTCTGATTCAGAGGCTGAGAAAGGACTGCAGATGTTGTTGGATTCTGACCCTCCTGCACTCGAAGTGGATTTTCTAGAGCTATAGAAGCCCAATTGGCGCGCTCTTAATGGAGTTGGAAAGTAGACATCTTGGGCTTTCCAGCAATTTATAATAGTTCATACTTTACCCGAGATTTGATGACCCAAACTGGGGTTTAAACGCCAGCCAGAGACCCTTTTCTGGCGTAAAACGTCGGAACTGGCACCAGAACTGGAGTTAAATGCCCGAACTAGCATCCAAGCTGGCGTTTAACTCTAGAAAAGACCTATGCATGTGTAAAACTCAATGCTCAGTCTAAGCACACACTAAGTGGGCCCCGAAAATAGATTTCTGCACTATCTGCACTTAGTTACTTATTTTCTGTAATCCTTAGTAACTAGTTTAGTATAAATAGCACTTTTTACTATTGTATTAGGGGAACTTATGACATTTTACATCTCATATTGTATCTTCTATGGCATGAGTCTCTAAATTCCATAGGTGGGGGTGAGGAGCTCTGTTGTGTCTCAATGGATTAATGCAATTACTATTGTTTTCTTTTCGATCACGCTTGATTCTGTTCTAAGATACTCACTCGTACTTCAATATAAAGAATATGATGATCCGTGACACTCATCATCATTCTCAAATTTATGAACGCGTGCTTGACAATCACTCCCGTTCTATCTGAGCTCAACGTAGTCATTGGGCGACAGCTTGAGTGCGTATCTCCTGGGTTTCTGATCCACGGATTTGACTTGCCTCTCCTGACAACAGAGCATTCGAATCCATGAGATTAGAACCTTAGAGGCTAGAACTAATTGGCAGCATTCCTGAGATCCAGAAAGTCTAAATCTTGTCTGTGGTATTCCGAGTAGGATCTGGGACGGGATGACTGTGACGAGCTTCAAACTCACGAATGTTGGGCATAGTGACAGTGTGCAAAAGGATAGAGAGATCCTATTCCGACACAAGTGTGAACCGACAGATGATTAGCCGTGCGGTAGCTGTGCCTAGTATTTTTCATCCGAGACGAGAGATTCGACAATTGATTAGCCGTACAGAAACCGTACCTGGATCATTTTCACTGAGAGGACGGATGGTAGCCATTGACAACGGTGATCCACCAATATACAGCTTGCCATGGAAAGAAGCCATGCATGTTTGGAGAAGAAGACAGTAGGAAAGCAGAGATTCAGACGACAGAGCATCTCCGGAATCTCAACCTGTTCCTCATTACTGAATCACGAGTATCATTCATTTCATGTTATTTACTTTTCATAAACAAAATCATTTTTATCACTAATCTCCTGACTAAGATTTACAAGATAACCATAGCTTGCTTCAAGCCGGCAATCTCCGTGGGATCGACCCTTACTCACGTAAGGTATTACTTGGACGACCCAGTGCACTTGCTGGTTAGTTGCACCAGAGTTGTGAAAAGTGTGATCACAATTTCTTGCACCAAGTTTTTGGCACCGTTGCCGGGGATTGTTCAAGTTTGGACAACTGACGGTTCGTCTTGTTGCTTAGATTAGGAAAAATTTATCTTTTTGGTTTAGAGTCACTAAAATTGGGTCTTCTGTTTGAGTTTAGTTTCATGTTTTAAGTTTTGGTGTCAATTGAATGTTTTTATTTTCCTTCAATTTTTCGAATTGCATGTCTTTATTTTTCTTCATATTTTTAATTACATGTTCTTAGTTCTTTCTTGATCTTCAAATTGTTCTTGATAATTTTCCTTATTTGATCTTTAAATTTTCTTTTTTGGTGTCTTTTGTTGTTTATCTTATACATTTTCGAATTATTATTGTCCAAAGTATAAAAATTTTTAAGTTTGGTGTTTTCTGTGTCCTTATTTCCTTAAAAATTTTCAAAATTTGTTCTTGGTGTTCATCTTGATCTTCAAAGTGTTCTTGGTGTTCATCTTGACATTCAAAGTTTTCTTGTTTGTTTTCTTTGTTTTGATCTAAAAATTCTAAGTTTGGTGTCATTTTATTGTTTTTCTCTTTCCTCATTAAATTCAAAAAAAATATCTTTTCCTTTATTTACTCATCATTTTCGAATTCCTTAGGTTGACTTAGTCAAAATTTTTAAAATTTGGTAGTTTCTTGTTAGTCAAGTCAAAATTTCAATTTTTAAAATTTATCTTTTTAATTTTTTTCCAAAATAAATTATTTTTCAATTTTTTTTTATATTTTTCAAAAATCTTTTATAAAATTTTTCAAAATCTTTTTCTTTTTTTATAATTTTCGAATTACTTGTCCTATTTTATTATTTTGATTGAAAAATTTTAAGTTTGGTGTTTTCTTGTTAAGAAAGTTTCAATCTTTAAAATTTTAAAATCATATCTTTTTCAAATCTTTTCTTTTATTTATTTTCTTACAAGTATCTTTAATTTTAAGACATATCTTTTTCAAAACTTCCTAACCACTTTCTCTCTCTTCATTTTTCGAAAGTCCTCAACCACAATTTTTCAAATCTTTTTAATTAATTAATTATTTTAGTCTTCAATTTTCTTTTATTTCTTTTTCTTCTAATTTTTGAACTTATACTCAATTTTTTATTTATTTTATTTTATTTTATTTTATTTTAATTTTGGTTTTAAAAAAAAAAGAGAAAAATTTTTATTTACAATCCACATCATCTCCCTTCATATGGGAGTAGTATCTGTATACCTCCCCCCCATCAGAGCCAGCAATTTTGAGCTAAACCCTCAGCTCATTATCATGGTGCAGCAAAATTGTCAGTATTCCAATCTTCCACAGGAAGAACCTACTGAGTTTCTGGTACAGTTCTTACAAATTGCTGACACAGTGTGTGATAAGGAAGTAGATCAGGATGTCTATAGATTATTACTATTTCTATTTGCTGTAAAAGATCAAGCTAAGAGGTGGTTAAATAACCAACCCACAACAAGCATAAGAACATGGAAACAATTATCAGACAAATTCCTGAATCAATACTTCCCTCCAAAAAAGATGACACAGCTAAGGCTGGACATCCAAGGCTTTAAACAAGAGGAAAAAGAATCTCTTTATAATGCCTGGGAGAGGTACAGAGAGATGCTAAGGAAATGCCCCTCTAAAATGTTTTCAGAATGGGTGCAGTTAGACATCTTTTACTATGGGCTTACGAAAAAGGCCCAGATGTCTCTAGACCATTCAGCTGGTGGATCTATACATATGAGAAAGACAATTGAAGAAGCTTAAGAGCTCATTGATACAATTGCCAAAAATCAGCACCTGTACTCAAGTGGTGAGACCTCCATGAAAGAAGCGGCTGAGGCAGTATCCACTGAACTTAGTCCTCCAGAACAAATTGCTGAACTCAATCAGCAACTATTTTCTATAACAAAACAGTTAGCAGAATTTAAAAAGATACTACAAGAAACCAAAGATGCTAACCAGAATATGGAAAAATAATTGAATCAGATAGGATAGCAGTTATCTAAACAGATAACAGAAGAATGCCAAGCTGTTCATTTAAGGAGTGGGAAGACATTGAATGTCTCAACTCAAAGCAGCAGAAAGCCAAGAAAGGAACAACTAATAGAGGATGACCAAACCACTACCCAAAATCCATCTGAGGACAGTAAGAGCCCAGAGAGGAATGATTCTGGCGTTCAAACGCCAGAAAAGGGTGAGAAGTTGGCGTTGAACGCAAAGTGGATGGCCAATTCTGGTGTTCAAACACCAGAAAAGGGTAGCAATCTGGCATTGAATGCCCATACAGCACCCAATTTTGGTGTTCAAATGCCAATGAGGGATCAGCCACCTGCAAGTGCTGATAACAACCCCCTTAAGCAGGCTTCTCCAACCACTTTTGTAGGAAATAAACTTGCAGCAACTAAGGTTGAAGAATATAAAGCCAAGATGCCTTATCCTCAGAAACTCCGCCAAGCGGAACAGGATAAGCAATTTGCTCACTTTGCAGACTATCTCAGGACTCTTGAAATAAAGATTCCGTTTGCAGAGGTACTTGAGCAAATACCCTCTTATGCTAAGTTTATGAATGAGATCTTAAGACATAAGAAGGGTTGGAGGGAGACCGAAAAAGTTTTTCTCACTGAAGAATGCAGTGCAGTCATTTTAAAAAGCTTACCAGAGAAGCTTAAAGATCCAGGAAGCTTTATGATACCATTCACATTAGAGGATGCTTGTACCAAGATAGCTTTATGTGATCTTGGGGCAAGTATCAGCATGATACCTGCATCCACTATCAGAAAGCTTGGTTTGACTGAAGAAGTCAAACCAACCCGAATATGTCTCCAACTTGCTGATGGCTCCATAAAAATTCCATCAGGCATAATTGAGGACATGATTGTCAAGGTTGGGCCATTTGCCTTTCCCACTAACTTTGTAGTGCTGAAAATAGAGGAGCAAAAGAGTACAACTCTCATTCTAGGAAGACATTTTCTAGCAACTGGACGAACCCTCATTGACGACCAAAAAGGGGAGGTAACCCTGAGAGTCAATGAGGATGAGTTCAAGTTGAATGCTGTCAAAGCTATGCAGCATCCAGACACATCAAAAGACTGCATGAGTGTTGATATTATTGACTCTCTGGTGGAAGAGGTCAATAGGACTGAGAATCTCGAATCAGAGCTAGAGGACATTTTTAAAGATGTTCAGCCTGATCTGGAGGAACCAGAGAAAACAGAAGAATCTCCGAAAACTCCTCAGGAAGAGGAGAAGCCTCCTAAACCCGAGCTCAATCCACTATCACCATCCCTGAAATATGCATTTTTCGGAGAAGATGACACTTTTTCGGTAATCATAAGCTCTGCTTTAGAGCCACAGGAAGAGAAAGCACTAATTCAGGTGCTAAGGACACACAAGACAGCTCTTGGGTGGTCGATAAGTGATCTTAAGGGCATTAGCCTAGCCAGATGCATGCACAAGATCCTATTGGAGGATGATGCTAAGCCAGTGGTTCAACCACAGAGGCGGCTAAATCCAGCCATGAAGGAGGTGGTGCAGAAAGAGGTCACTAAGTTACTAGAGGCTGGGATTATTTATCCTATTTCTGATAGCCCCTGGGTGAGCCCTGTCCAAGTTGTCCCCAAGAAGGGAGGCATGACAGTGGTTCATAATGAAAATAATGAACTGGTTCCTACAAGAACAGTTACAGGGTGGCGTATATGTATTGAATACAGAAGGCTCAATACAGCCACCAGAAAGGATCATTTTCCTTTACCATTCATAGACCAGATGCTAGAGAGACTAGCAGGTCATGAATACTACTACTTTTTGGATGGCTATTCAGGTTACAACCAAATTGCAGTAGATCTTCAGGACCAAGAGAAAACAGCATTCACATGTCCATCTGGAGTATTTGCCTACAGAAGGATGCCATTTGGTCTGTGCAATGCACCTACAACCTTTCAGAGGTGCATGCTCTCTATCTTCTCTGATATGGTAGAGAAATTTCTGGAAGTCTTCATGGTTGATTTCTCAGTATTTGGAGACTCATTCAACTCCTGTCTTGACCATCTAGCACTTATTTTGAAAAGGTGCCAAGAGACTAACATGGTTTTAAACTGGGAGAAATGTCACTTTATGGTGACTGAAGGAATTGTCCTTGGGCACAGAATTTCGAACAAGGGAATAGAGGTGGATCAAGCTAAGGTAGAGGTAATTGAAAAATTACCACCACCTGCTAATGTTAAGGCAATCAGAAGCTTTCTGAGGCATGTAGGATTCTATAAAAGGTTTATAAAGGATTTTTTAAAAATTGCAAAACCTCTGAGCAATCTGCTAGCCGCTGATACACCATTTGTCTTTGACACAGAGTGCTTACAGGCCTTTGAGACTCTAAAAGCTAAGCTGGTCACAGCACCAGTCATTTCTACACTAGACTGGACATTACCATTCGAACTAATGTGTGATGCCAGTGACCATGCCCTTGGTGCAGTATTGGGACAGAGGCATGACAAGCTTCTGCATGTCATTTATTATGCTAGCCGTATTTTAAATGACGCGCAGAAGAATTACACAACTACAGAAAAGGAGTTGCTTGCAGTGGTTTATGCCATTGACAAGTTCAGATCTTATTTAGTAGGATCAAAAGTGATTGCGTACACTGACCATGCTGCTCTAAAATATCTCCTCACAAAGCAGGATTCAAAACCCAGACTCATAAGATGGGTGTTGCTTCTGCAAGAGTTTGATATAGAAATAAGAGACAGAAAAGGGACAGAGAACCAAGTAGCTGATCACCTGTCCCGGATAGAACCAGTAGCAGGAGTGTCCCTCCCTCCTACTGAGATCTCTGAAACCTTTCCAGATGAGCAACTCTTTGTTATTCAGGAAGTATTGTGGTTTGCAGACATTGCAAACTATAAAGCTGTGAGATTCATACCCAAAGAGTACAGTAAGCAGCAAACAAAAAAATTGGTTTCTGATGCAAAGTACTACTTGTGGGATGAACCATATCTCTTTAAGAGATGTGCAGACGGAATAATTCATAAATGTGTGCCTAGAGAAGAGGCACAGAAGATCTTATGGCATTGCCATGGATCACAATATGGAGGACATTTCAGAGGTAAGCGAACAGCCACAAAGGTTCTTCAATGTGGCTTTTACTGGCCTACTCTCTATAGAGACTCCCGAGAGTTTGTACGTAACTGTAACAGTTGCCAGAGAGCTGGTAATCTGCCTCACGGTTATGCCATGCCTCAGCAAGGGATCTTAGAGATTGAGTTGTTTGATGTATGGGGTATTGACTTCATGGGGCCTTTCCCACCATCATATTCAAACACTTATATTCTGGTGGCAGTAGACTATGTCTCTAAATAGGTAGAGGCAATTGCAACACCCACTAATGATACTAAGACAGTGATGAAGTTCCTCCAGAAGCACATCTTCAGCAGGTTCGGTGTCCCTAGGGTACTGATCAGTGATGGAGGCACTCATTTCTGCAGTAAACAGCTTGACTCTGCTCTGATTCGATATGGAATTAACCACAAAGTGGCAACTCCATATCATCCACAGACAAATGGGCAGGCTGAAGTCTCAAATAGAGAACTAAAATGAATTCTGGAACGGACTGTAAGTATCCATAGAAGGGATTGGGCAAGAAGTCTGGATGATGCTCTGTGGGCATATAGAACCGCATTCAAGACTCCTATAGGGACCTCTCCATACCAGCTTGTGTATGGAAAAGCCTATCATCTTCCAGTGGAACTGGAACACAAGGCCTATTGGGCAACCAGATTCCTAAACCTTGATGCTAAGGTAGCTGAAGAGAAAAGATTACTCCAGTTGAATGAGCTGGAGGAGTTCAGACTCTGATGCTTTCGAAAATGCTAAAATTTACAAGGAGAAAGCAAAAAGGTGGCATGACAGAAAGCTATCATCTAGAGTCTTTGAGCAAGGACAGAAGGTTCTGCTGTTTAACTCTAAGCTCAGATTGTTCCCTGGGAAATTGAAATCCCGGTGGAATGGACCATATGTGATTACAAGTGTGTCACCATATGGATATGTAGAGCTTCAGGATATTGACTCTGACAAAAAGTTCATTGTTAATGGACAGAGAGTCAAGCATTATCTTGAAGGAAATATTGAGCAAGAATGCTCAAGACTGAGACTAGATTAAAGCTCAGTAATGTCAAGCTATTGACAGTAACAAAGCGCTTATTGGGAGGCAACCCAATCATATTTATCTATGTTAACTACTTTTTCATTTCATTTTCCATTGTTATTTATGCTTTCTTTAGGTTAATGATCATATGGAGTCATAAAAACAGCTGCAGAATTAAAGCGGAATCAAAAACAGCATCAAAAATAGCACACCCTGGAGGACAGGCTAACTGGCGTTTAAACGCCAGTAAGGATAGCAGAATGGGCGTTTAACGCCCAGTCTAGCAGCATTCTGGGTGTTAAACGCCAGAATTGACAGACAGACTGGCGTTTAACGCCAGAAAAGGGTGTCTGGCTGGCGTTTAACGCCAGGAAAAGCTGCAAAGCTGGCGTTTAAACGCCAGAAAGGTGCAGGGATCAGAATTCGTTGACACCTCAGGATCTGTGGACCCTACAGGATCTCCACCTACCCCAACTCACTCTCTCTCCTCTTTACACCTTTCCATAACACTCTTTCCCAAATACCCTTGACCAATCACATCAATACCTATTCCCCAAACCCCATTCACCTATCAAATCCTACCCTCTTCTCCATCATCTCTTCACCACTCACATCCATCCACTATTCCCCAAAAACCCATCATAAAACCCCACCTACCTCACCATTCAAATTCAAAACATTTCCCTCCCAAACCCAACCCCTTCTTACACAAATTCCCTCTCTCTCTTACCCTATAAATACCCCTCCTTACCACCTTCAATTTCACACATCATAAACACTTAAACCCCCTAGCCGAATTCAAAACACCCCCTCTATCTCCTCTATTTCTTCTTCTTCTCCTCCTTTCTTTCTTCTTTTGCTCGAGGACGAGCAAGCCTTTTAAGTTTGGTGTGGAAAAAAGCTATGTTTTTTATTTTTCCATAACCATTAATGGCACCTAATACCGAAGAAACCTCTAGAAAGAGGAAAGGGAAGGCAGTTGCTTCCACCTCTGAGTCATGGGAGATGGAGAGATTCATCTCAAAGATCCATCAAGACCACTTCTATGAAGTTGTGGCCAAGAAAAGGGTGATCCCCGAGGTCCCCTTCATGCTCAAAAAGAGTGAATATCCGGAGATCCGACGTGAGGTTTGGAGAAGAGGTTGGGAAGCTCTCACCAACCCCATCCAACAAATCAAAATCTTAACGGTTCAAGAGTTCTATGCTAATGCATGGATCACTAAGAACCATAATCAAAGTATGAACCCGAACCCAAAGAATTGGCTCACAATGGTTCGAGGGAAATACTTGGATTTTAGTTCGGAAACTGTGAGGTTGGCATTCAACTTGCCAATGATGCAAGGAGATCCTCATCCTTTCACTAGAAGGGTCAACTTTGATCAAAGGTTGGCCAAGTCCTCACAGACATTTGTGTGGAAGGAGCACAATGGAAGAGAGACTCAAAAGGCAAGCCGGTTCAATTGAGAAGGCCTGACCTCAAACCCGTGGCTAGAGGATGGTTGGAGTTCATCCAACGCTCTATCATTCCTACTAGCAACCGGTCCGAAGTAACTATGGATCAGGCTATCATGATCCATAGTATCATGATTGGAGAGGAAGTGGAAGTTCATGAGATCATACCTCTAGAACTATACAAGGTGGCTGACAAGCCCTCCACTTTGGCAAGGTTAGCCTTTCCTCATCTCATCTGTCACCTATGCAATTCAGCCAAAATTGTCATAGAAGAAGACATCCTCATTGAAGAGGACAAGCCCATCACTTAAAAGAGGATGGAGCAAATAAGAGAGCCCACTCATGGACCTCAACAAGAGCATGAGAAGTCCCTCATCAAGAAATCCCTGAGATGCCTCAAGGGATACACTTTCCTCCACAAAGCTATTGGGAGCAACTCAATACCTCTTTAGGAGATTTGAGTTCCAACATGGAGCAACTAAGGATGGAGCACCAAGAGCACTCCATTATCCTCCATGAAATCAGAGACGACCAAAGAGCCATGAGGGAAGAGCAACAAAGGCAAGGAAGAGATATTGAGGAGCTCAAGCACTCCATAGAATCTTCAAGAGGAAGAACTAGCCGCCGTCACTAAGGTGGACCCGTTCTTTAATTTTCTTGTTCTTATTTTTCTGTTTTTCGTTTCTATGCTTTATGCTTTGTCTATGTTTGTGTCTTCATTACATGATCATTAGTGTTTAGTGCCTATGTCTTAAAGCTATAAATGTTCCATGAATCTTTCACTTTTCTTAAATGAAAAATGTTTTCTAAAAAAGAAAAAGAAGTACATGAATTTCGAATTCTATCTTGAAAATAGTTTAATTATTTTGATGTGGTGGCAATACTTTTTTGTTTTCTGAATGAATGCTTGAACAATGCATATTTTTTATAGTGAAGTTTATGAATGTTAAAATTGTTGGCTCTTGAAAGAATAATGAAAAAAGATAAATGTTATTGATAATCTGAAAAATCATAAAATTGATTCTTGAAGCAAGAAAAAGCAGTGAAAAACACAAAGCTTGCGAAAAAAAAGGGCAAAAAAGAAAGAAAAAGAAAAAGCAAGCAGAAAAAGCCAATAGCTCTTTAAACCAAAAGGCAAGAGGAAAAAGCCAGTAACCCTTTAAACTAAAAGGGAAGGGTAAAGAGGATCCAAGGCTTTGAGCATCAGTGGATAGGAGGGCCCAAAAGGAATAAAATCCTAGCCTAAGCGGCTAAATCAAGTTGTCCCTAACCATGTGCTTGTGTCATGAAGGTCCAAGTGAAAAGCTTGGGACTGAATGGTTAAAGTCGTGATCCAAAGCAGAAGAGTGTGCTTAAGAACTCTGGGCACCTCTAACTGGGGACTCTAGCAAAGCTGAGTCACAATCTGAAAAGGTTCACCCAGTTATGTGTCCGTGGCATTTATGTATCCAGTGGTAATACTGGAAAACAAAATGCTTAGGGTCACAGCCAAGACTCATAAAGAAGCTGTGTTCAAGAATCAAAAAGAACTTAACTAGGAAAATCAATAATATTATCTGTATTTCTGAGTTCCTAAAGATGCCAATCATTCTGAACTTCAAAGGATAAAGTGAGATGCCAAAACTGTTCAGAAGCAAAAAGCTACCAGTCCCGCTCATCTAATTAAAACTAATCTTCATTGATATTTTTGAAATTTATTGTATTTTCTCTTCTTTTTTTTCTTATTTTGTTTTTATTTTCTTGGGGACAAGCAACAATTTAAGTTTGGTGTTGTGATGAGCGAAAAATTTATACGCTTTTTCGCATTATTTTTAGGTAGTTTTTAGCATATTTTAGTTACTTTTTATTATATTTTTATTAGTTTTTATGCAAAAATCATATTTCTGGACTTTACTATGAGTTTGTGTGTTTTTCTGTAATTTCAGGTATTTTCTGGCTGAAATTGAGGGACCTGAGCAAAAGTCTGATTCAGAGGCTGAGAAAGGACTGCAGATGCTGTTGGATTCTGACCCTCCTTCACTTGAAGTGGATTTTCTGGAGCTACAAAATCCCAATTGGTGCGCTCTTAATGGCGTTGGAAAGTAGACATTTTGGGCTTTCCATCAATGTATAATAGTCCATAATTTGCCTGAAATTTGATGGCCCAAACTGGCGTTTGAACGCCAGCTAGAGACCATTTTTTAGCGTAAAACACCAGAACTGGCACCAGAACTGGAGTTAAATGCCCAAACTGGCATTCAAGCTGGCGTTTAACTCTAGAAAAGGCCTATGCACGTGTAAAGCTCAATGCTCAGCCCAAGCACACACCAAGTGGGTCCCGGAAGTGGATTTCCGTACTATCTGTACTTAGTTACTTATTTTCTGTAATCCTTAGTAACTAGTTTAGTATAAATAGCACTTTTTACTATTGTATTAGAGGAACTTATGACATTTTACATCTCATATTGTATCTTCTATGGCATGAGTCTCTAAACCCATAGGTGGGGGTGAGGAGCTCTGCTGTGTCTCAATGGATTAATGCAATTACTATTGTTTTCTTTTCGATCACACTTGATTCTGTTCTAAGATACTCACTCGTACTTCAATATAAAGAATATGATGATCCGCGACACTCATCATCATTCTCAAATTTATGAACGCGTGCTTGACAACCACTCCCGTTCTATCTGAGCTCAACGTAGTCATTGGGCGACAGCTCGAGTGCGTATCTCCTGGGTTTCTGATCCACGAATTTGACTTGCCTCTCCTGACAACAGAGCATTTGAATCCGTGAGATTAGAACCTTCGTGGTAGAGGCTAGAACTAATTGGCAGCATTCTTGAGATCCAGAAAGTCTAAACCTTGTCTGTGGTATTCCGAGTAGGATCTGGGACGAGATGACTGTAACTGATAAACCCCATTTGTAGGGTTTATCTTGTGTTGAATTTAGAGGGTTTTATAATCTTTTCCCACATTTATTCAATGAAATAGCATGGTTTTATAACTTCTCCTTTAATTGTGCTTAAGAGTGAAAACATGCTTTTTAGGTCTGACAATAGCTAAATTTAATTTACCTTGATTCCATTAGGTGCCTTGATATGTTTGTTAAGTGATTTCAGATTTAGGAGGCAAAGATTGGATAAAGGGAATGAAGAAAAAGCATGTAAAAAATGGAGAACTCATGAAGAAATGAAGGAATCGCAAAAGCTGTCAAGCCAACCTCTTCGCACTCAATTGACCATAACTTGAGCTACAGAAGTCCAAATGATGCGGTTCTAGTTGTGTTAGAAAGATAACATCTAGTTCTTTGAAATGATATAAGATTTTCCATAGTTACATCGCTCATAGGGGTGCGCACACGCACTGTACGCGTACGCACCGATGGGTGCACATTGACTCACTTAATGCAACTCGTGGCCAGCGATTTTGGAAGCCTTGTGGGCCCAATCCAACTCATTTCTGATGCTATTTAACCAATAAATTGAAAGGGGATGACACACTTTAGACACTAGTGTAGTTTTAGATTAGTTTTGGAGGAAAACTTAGTTTCTAGAGAGAGAAGCTCTCTCTTCTCTCTAGAATTAGGAGTAGGTTAGATCTAGATTAGGAATTCTGAGATCTAGGTTAATTTTATGCTTAGATTTACTTTCCCTTTTGTAATTCTTCTTCTTCTACATCTCTTCTCTCTAGTTTATCATTTAATTCTTGTAATTCTCTACTTTTATTTTGATGCACTTTTGTTCTTCTATTTCTCTTTGATGCACTTTTGTTTCTTCTATTTTCCTTTATTGCAATTTATGATTCATGTTCCTTTATTGCTTAATTGAATTATTGTTGTTAATTTCCTTACAATTGAGTAGTGTAGATTTACATTCCTTACAATTTTACTATGCTTTCCTTTTGTGCCTTCCAAGTGTTTGATGAAATGCTTGGTTGCATTTTAGAGTAGAATTTTATACTCTTGGCTTGGGAAGGTAACTTAGGAACTTTTGAGTTACTAATGTCCAAGTAATTGACGATTGGGAGCCATTAACTCTAGATCTCACTAATTGATTTAGTGGAGAACTAGGACTTATAGACTTGGATTGATATAGCTCACTTGACTTTCCTCTACTATTAGTTAGGGGATGACTTAGTGGGATTGATCCTTGCCAATTTTTATGTTGTGGTTAGTGATAAGGATAGATATCCTTGACCACCAACCTTTGCCAAGACCTTTCTAGTTGTTAGTTTATTTTCATTGCCATTTACATTTCATGTCTCTTATCCCAAAAACCCCAAAATATCTCATAACCAATAACAAGGACACTTTATTGCAATTCCTAGGGAAAACGACCCGAGATTTAAATACTTCAGTTTATATATTCTAGGGGTTTGTTTTAGTGACAAACAATCTTTTGTATGAAAGGATTCTTTGTTGGTTTAGAAACTATACTTGCAACAAGAATTTATTGTGAATTCTAAACCGTCAAAAGTCCACTCATCAGTGACAGTGTGCAAAAGGATAGAGAGATCCTATTCTGACACAAGTGAGAACCGACAGATGATTAGCCATGCGGTAGCTGTGCCTGGTATTTTTCATCCGAGACGAGAGATCCGACAGTTGATACAGAAACCGTACCTGGACCATTTTCACTGAGAGGACGGATGGTAGCCATTGACAACGGCGATCCACCAACATACAGCTTTACATGGAAAGAAGCCATGCGTGTTTGGAGAAGAAGACAGTAGGAAACAGAAATTCAGACGACCGAGCATCTCCAGAATCTCAACCTGTTCCTCATTACTGAATCACAAGTATCATTCATTTCATGTTATTTACTTTTCATAAGCAAAATCATTTTTATCACTAATCTCCTGACTAAGATTTACAAGATAACCATAGCTTGCTTCAAGCCGGCAATCTCCGTGGGATCGACCCTTACTCACGTAAGGTATTACTTGGACGACCCAGTGCACTTGCTGGTTAGCTGCACCAGTGTTGTGAAAAGTGTGATCACAATTCCGTGCACCACAACTCGAGAGAGAGAATCCGAATCAGGGGCCACCTTGAATCTGGCAGAAGTATCAGCCTGGTTTGTTGGAGAAACATGTCCAACAATCAAAGTTTGTGTTGGGGAATGAGGGGTATGCTCCTTTGTTAAGTCAACTACCTGCATTACAGTTGGAATTGGAAAAGCGACTTGAAGAGGCAGAACAGACTCTGTGGCTTGGATTGATGAATGAGATGTGGTTTGTCCTAAGTCCTGTTGTTGTTGATGATGTGGCTAGTCAAGTGCCAGAGATGAGGTGATCGATTGAGCAGCAGTAACGGGTTGAAATGCAAGGTACAATAAGTCAGGATTTATTTTAACTAAATTGAAATATATGTGAAAATCATGTAACGTTACCGGAATGGGTCTTGATCTTCGAACCAATTGAGAGCCGGAATCTGAATCTATTGTATCCTTCGACTGTGAGGATGCAGCAAGGATATTCCGAATAGATGGCTCACTTTCATCAGAACTTTCGCTCGATGATTGCAATTGTAACTGAGAAAAGATTGAAATCAAGAGGTTTGTAAGTAGATGTAATTTTCAAAAAATTTCAGTTTAAGTATATATGTATGAGTAGAGAGTAGTTACCCTCCTGGAAGTCCTTGTAGGAGTCCTTCGACTCTTTCTTAGTGGCTGTCTTGAGGAGACTGTGGTTTCGGCCTTTCTTTTTTGAGGTTTTTTAGGAGAACCTTCAGCAGCAGGGATTGTTCGGATGACAGAACGCTTAATCTCTTCCAAAGTACAACTGTACTTGGAATAGTAAGTAGTCCACCAATTGAAGCAAGACTTGGTGATGAATGAGCTTCGATCATAGATAAGATGGTGATAGCCCTCCCTTTGTTGTTGATTTTTCGAGAGGCAAATATCGAGCTCTTTCTTTGAGGTCAAAGTGATGTAGCAAAAGGGTTTGTTCTTCCTGAGAAGTGGAGTGGGAATAGCTTGTGAGAAACCTAGCTGTCTAGCTGCATAATGACGACCATACAGGGTTACTTTGAAACGTTCTTTTTTGTGCAGAGGTAGCCCCGTTGGAATTACCTGTACAGCTAGCAAATTTGCCCAATTCCTGTTAGCAAGTTCACTCTCTTCAGCATCATTGGGAAAGAGAAGGCATTCGAGCCAGGCAGGACCACAATTTCGACGCAAAAAGGGGTGAAATTAAGGTCCTCATTGTGGAAGTCTTTACAATAGTGAAAAAGAGAAAAGACAGCCCAAAATCGATCTTCATCTGATTGAGCCTCTAGAAAATTTGGCTTGAAGTTAGCCAATCAAAAACTTTCAATGTGTTGTTTGTCTGTAGCACCACCTCCAGATTTAATCATGTATTTTTCAAAGATGGCATTAAGCCAAAGTTGGAGAAGCCAGAGCGGGCCTCCTGTGCTGATCAAGTAATTGTTTCAAAGACAATTAACGAATTGACCAAGTTTTTTCAAAAATGTGCCCTAAAAGTAACTTGGCCAAGTTAAGGTTGTCCCCTTCATGAAGTAGAGCAGCAAGAGAAAGGAAGAGCTTCTGTATTTGAACACTTCGAGAGCAGAAGACAGTTGCATTCAACCAGTAGAATAGAAAGGCTACATGTTCATCATCTGTAATGGCAGTGTCCTCTGCACCCATGTGATGAGCAATAAAGTCACTGTAGAAAGTTGTAGGGACAATGTTGTACTGTTGCCTAGGCTGCATGTCTGAGGTGAAGTCTGGAGGACTGATCGGGAGTCCTGTAATAGCAGCCACATCTAGAAGTGACATTCCGATCATCCCACATGGGAGGTGGAAATTATTGGTAGTCCTGTTCCAGAAGAAGGTCACGGCTCCGATCATCCAAGGGAGCGTCGAAGGAGAAAAGTGAGAAAGTCTCAGAAGATCTTGAATTCTGAGAGCCCCCCAAGCAGCGCTCTTCGATGGGGCAAGGCGCTCATACCAGGCTATAAAGTCAAGTCCTCGAGGAGTGATCTTAGGTTATTTCTAAAGGGTTTTTGGTTGGTGAAGAAAAAGATATCAAGATCTTGATTGGTCAACAGATCCTCCCCTTGAGCACTAGGGAAGAAAAGGAGTTTTTTGTTTGCCCTTTCTAGATTTTCGATAGGACTAACAAAACAATGGGTATCTCCACCCATAGTAAAGGGAATAAGAATTCTAGGGTCATCAATATGGAGCTGTAGATCATCAATGACTTCATCATTGACCTGGTTCAACACATGAAGAGCTGGGGGAGCCGGTGGTTGCACCATGGGACCTTTGCCCTTGTCCTGTGTAGCAATATGGGATGAAGAAGCAGCCATTGATGAATAAAGAAGAATGAAGGTTGAAAAACAAAGACAGAGGGGTGAATGCAACAAAAATTAAGAGAATAAGAGTTTGAGAAAGATGAGTGACAAACCCCATTTGTAGGGTTTATCTTGTATTGATTTTTGGGGATTTTATCAACTTTTACCCACATTTATTCAATGAAATAGCATGGTTTTATAACTTCTCCCTTAATTGTGCTTAAGAGTGAAAACATGCTTTTTAGGACTTAAAATAGCTAAATTTAATTCACCTTGATTCTATTAGATGCCTCGATATGTTTGTTAAGTGATTTCAGATTTAGGAGGCAAAGATTGGATTAAGGGAATGAAGAAAAAGCATGTAAAGTTTGAGAACTCATGAAGAAATGATGGAACCAAAAAGCTGTCAAGTCTGACCTCTTCGCACTTAATTGACCATAACTTGAGCTACAGAGGTCCAAATGATGCGGTTCCAGTTGAGTTGGAAAGCTAACATCCGGGGCTTCGAAACGATATAAGATTTGCCATAGTTGCATCGCGCATAGGGGCGCGCACGCGCACGGTACGCGGACGCGCCGATGGTGGCACATGACCCACTTAATGCAAACGTGGCCAGCGATTTTAGAAGCCTTGTGGGCCCAATCCAACTCATTTCTGATGCTATTTAAGCCAAGGATTGAAGGGGAATCAACATACTTTTCATACTTTACTTTTACTTTTAATCATTAGTCATAGTTTAGTTTTAGAAGTAGTTAGAGTTAGAGAGAGAAGCTCTCTCTTCTCTCTAGAATTAGGATTAGGAATTAGGGTTAGATTAGGATCTCATAGTTCTAGGTTTAATTCAAGTCTCCTTCTACTTCTACCTTCAATTGATGATTGCTACACTTTGGTTCTTCTCTCTATCCCTATTCTCTTGTTGTAATTTCTCTTATTTTGTTTCTAGGTTTTATAATTGAGATACTCTTGTTCTCTTTATTTTCTTTCAATAATGCAATTTGAGGTAATTCATGATAATTGTGATTTCCTTGATTGTTGTTGTTAATTCTTTACATTCAATTGTAGTTAGAATTCATTCTTGTTGTGATTGACTATACTTTTCTTTTGTGCCATAATTGTTGTTAGATTCTATTTTTGTTATCAATTTACTTTGCTTTTCTTTTGTGCCTTCCAAGTGTTTGATTAAATGCTTGGAAGAATGTTAGACTAGAATTTTATGTTCTTGGCTTGAGAAGGTAACTTAGGATTTATTGGGTCACTAGTGTCCAATTGATTGATAGTTGATAGCCATTAACTCTAGCCTTCATTAATCCAATTAGTGGAAAGCTTGGACTTATGGACTAGGATTGATATAACTCACTTGACTTTCCTTTGTTAATCGATTTAAGGATGACTAAGTGGGATTAATCCTTGCAACTACCATACTTGTGGCTAGTGATAATGATGAAGACCCTTGACAACCAAACCTTGCCAAGACCATTTTGTGAATAAAGTTTTCCTACCATTTACTATTCACATTCCTCATCCAAAACCCCAAAATAAACAAGTCCATAACCAATAACAAGAACACTACCCTGCAAGTCCTTTGAGAGACGACCCGAGGTTTAAATACTTCGGTTTATAGATTTTAGGGGTTTGTACTTGTGACAAACAAATTTTTGCATGAAAGTATTATTGTTGGTTTAGAGACTATACTTCAACGAGATTTCATTTGTGAAATTCTAAACCGTCAAAAATCCGTTCATCAAAATGGCGCCGTTGCCGGGGATTTGCAATGGTGTTATGTTATTGGTTATTGTATATATGTGAATATTGTGAATAGGTTTATCTTTTGTTGTTTCTTAATTTTTGTTAGTTTTATTTTGTTCTCTCATTATGAATTCTTACCACTTTGGCTTTGAGTTTGGTTCTAAGTGTGTTGTAGGAAATGTGGACTTTAATGGCAACATGTACCATGGATGGAACCAACAAAGATGGGAAGAGCCTCAAGGAATTGATCACTCCTATTGGCAACAACCTCCGGATACTTATAGGTATAATCTCCATCCTAATGCATGCCAACTTAGCGGCTATGATGATTCTTTTTGTGACACTCAACAACCACCATCATATGCCTATGAATCTCATCCTCAACATGAACCTCAACCATTCTCACAAGCCTTTCATCACCAAGCACCACCCTATGATCCATATCCATCATATAACCAATCATCCATACCATATTTTTATGGCCATTATGAGCAAGAACCTCTAGAATCACCACAACCATATCAAGATTACTCCCAAGAACGACCTCAATACTCATCATCTCTGTTCCTTTACCAAGAAGAACCACCTTCCTACCATGAACCCCCCCTCCAAAATAATGAACCTTCCTATTCACCCCAAGCCCCAATAGACAATCCTCTCACTTTGTTACTCCAAGGACAAGAAGCCATGAAGCGGGATACACTTGAGTTTGTGACCAATTTGACCAAGGTGGTGCACACTTTAGCCCACCAATGCTTGAATACTCAAGGTACCTCCGTGACCACATGTGAAAAGTCAAAAGAAGAGCAAAGTATGAAGGTGAAATTGGAAAATTCGGTGGAGAAAGAGGAGTCAAATTTTGTATTGGAGCAACTAGAGGAACCTATAATCATTGAAGAAAAGGAAGAAGTGGTTGAAGATTTAGGAGATGTTGAAAGTCCAAGGGAATGTAGTCTCATGGAGCACTCTTCCAAGGAGCTTGATATTGAAGTTGAAGAAGGTGCGCAACCCCCAAGGCATATCATCGTTGGAGACTTGGAAGAGGCTTATCAAGAGATGGATTCAATCATGGATGAATTTCTCTCTACAATGGAATCCTCTCCCATTGGACATGGAGTTGAAAGTATAAAAGAGTGTGCACAACCTCCCATACCCTTGGTGAGCAATGAGAAAGAGAGCTACCAAGAGAAAAACGTTGACATGGTGTATATCGAAATTGAAGAATATGAAGAGGTTGACCAAGAAATGGATTTATTCATCAATGAATTTCTATCCAAAATTGAACCACCTCCCATTAGGCAAGAAATCAAAGTTCTTGAAGATAACACCAAGCTATGTGATAAAAGGGGAAAGGTTGAAATCAAGGAAGCTCGCAAAGAGGTGGAAATACACAAAGAAGAGCACAAGGAAGTGGACCTTGCATTATCTAAGTGTGGGGAGGTCTCCCTTCCCGAGTCACCATCCAACACAACATTCAAGTGGGTAAAATTCTTATCCATAAGCTTTACTTTCTCGCTTGAATATGGTTTGATTGAAACAGATGGACAACTTAGAACTCTTTGTGGAATTAAAAGTAAAAACGAGTTGTGTAGTGGTTGGAGAATAGGTGTTAAGCTTATCAAGGCCAAGGCCTCAAGGTATAGGGATGATGTTGGGACAAGGATTACTTTATACGGATCTAGGAGGAAGCATTGGTGGAGTAAAGAGAATTCTATGAGTCAATCACCTTTATGTCAACCGCTCATCCGACAAAACCATGAAACTCAACTAACGGATGGGTGTGAAGACAAGATATGGGATCCCGGTTCGCTATGTGAAAACCAACTATGGGGACTCATATCTTGGGTTGAACTTTGCCCAAGCTTGGTGAAGACGGTTGGATATTCTGTCAACCAATTGAGAGGCAAAGATCCTTGGAGATTCAAGGATGAGTACAAACATAAGCCACCATGACAATGAGCCCCTCAAAATGTCCAACTTAAGGACTTAAACTAAAAGTGCTAGGTGGGAGACACCCCACCATGGTAACCTCTTTCCATTCTCTTTTGGTTTTGTATAATAAGTGATTTGAGTTGCCATTGTAGGTAGATTTTCATTTCATATTGATTTGTTTGTAAAGATTGGTTGTTAGTATGTTGTATTCATTAGTAGTAGATGAATAAATCCTAAAATCAAATTGCATTTTTGTGAATTGTTTGATATTTGATTGAATAAAGAAGAGTTTTGGACATTATAGGGAGCTCTTGGGCAATTTTTCTGCTTTTTGGGCCAAAAAAAAAATAATAAATAAAAAAAAAAGGGCATCGGCGCGCTAGCACGCTGTGCGCGCGCGCACGGATTGCACTTCTGCAACTTCTAGCACAAAAACCAGAGAGTTGTGCGCGCGTTGTGCCAGCATTGTGCTGGGAGCACAACCTCATCCACGCGTAAGCGCGCTGTGCGCGCGCGCGCGGATTGTCCCTGCTGCATCCACGCATAAGCGCGCTGTGCGCGCACGCGCGGATTGTCCCTGCTGCATCCACGCATAAGCGCGCTGTGCGCGCGCGCGCGGATTTGCACCCTGCTTTTCTCCTCCCTCCTTTCTCCTTCTTTCCTCTTCTCTTCTTCTTTCTTTCTCATTTTTTTTTCTTCTTCCTCTCTTGAAAGATTTTTTTTTTCTTTTCTCTTTTAATGTAAATAAAAAAAATTAATAATAAAAAAAATATATATATAATAACAAATAAATAAATAAATAAATAAAATACTAAAAAAATTAAAAATATAAAAAAAAAATTTTTTTCTCTTCTTCCATTTCCTTTTGTCTATTAAATTTGCATACTTTTATTCTTTGCATTTTAATTCTATTTGTTCTCATTTTCTTTTCTAAATTTCTCATTTTAATAATGGTGTTGAATTTTCTCACTCAATTGTTGAGAATTTCTTGTATTTGTTTTGGTGCTTCATGACTTGTTACATTAATTGTAATATTTGTCAACACACAAGATTAGTGCTTTAGTCCTTCCTAATTCATTACCCTTTATTTTTTTTCTTGTACCGCTTCGTCATTGAGTTAGGATAGAATCGAATGCTTTCATGCGTATCACTAATCTTGTTTGTGTCAATTCTTGTTTGATCTTGATGCTCAATATACTCTCCATGCTTTCACTTTACTCTTGCATCAAGTATTAGTTGATATGCCTTTTGCTTATATTGATTTCTCACTCACATGTTGTAGCTACCATGTAGTAGAGAATCATACTCTTATTTGGCATTAGCCCCCGCCTATGTTCTATTTACTTTGATATCTTTATTGTAGGCTTAATTTTCTTTCTGTTTCTCTCCTTTTAGGTTGGCCATCAAGAAAGGAGGAAACAGAAAAGATTTTAAATGGGGCAACGAACAAGTCATCCGCACAACCTTCCGAAGAAGCTCATCAATTGTAGCAACCCATCCACCTTGCTCTTCTTTGCATGCACCGAGGACGGTGCAATCTTCAAGTGTGGGGAGGTCATTCGACCGATCTCCATGGGTAACAATTTCCTTTTCAACACCAAATTTCTTTATTTTTCTTTGTTGGAGTAGCTATTGCATTGCATGATAGGTTGCATGTTAGTTAGAATTTGTACATATTCTTACCACTTCTTTCATATTAGGGCTACTTGGTTATGGTGATGATTTCTTTTCCAAAAAAAAAAAAAAAAAAAAAAAAACTATGTTTTTAGGGCACCCCACCAATTTGAAAATTTTTGTTGAACTTGCTTGAAAGAATTTATTTTGGAACATGGTTTTGAGCTAAGAACACAAGCTTGTGAGATTTGAGCCTAATGGTGTGGTTACATCTTATAACCACTTATTTTCCTTCTTGCGTGTAATTGTTCTCTTTCTATGATTGTAATCTTTGATTTGTTTGAATCTATATGTCCCATTATTCCTTGTATTCATGCATTTATATGATTGAGGCCATCATTTCATTAGCTCACTTATCCAAATAGCCTTACCTTTTACTCTCCTTTGTTAGCCGATTTTGAGCCTACGCTTAACCCACTTGTTCTTATTTTAGCACATTACAAGCCTTAAAGCGGAAAACAATGAATGTCCTTTATTTGGATCTTTGATTGGCTTAGGCTAGTGAGTGTGAGTGTCATCCAAGAGTGGGAAAACTTTGGGACATTGGTTGGGATAAAAGGGTGTTTGTGTTTTGTATTTTTATATTGGGGAATTGGTACATACTCATGTATTGATTAAATGTATAGACCTTATGCATTGATGTTCTTGTGTATAGTTTGAAAGAAAAAAGAAAAATGAAAAGAAAAAGAAATAAAAGTGAAAAAGAAAAAAAAAGAAAAGAAAAGAAAAAAATGTATATAGAAAAAGAAAGAAAAAAAAGAAGAGCAATAAAGGGGACAAAATGCCCCAAAATGAAGCTCAATAAGAATCAATGCATAAGTGTTGTGAAATGAAAAGAAAATGCATGAGTATATGAAAAAGTGAGGAATGGGTAGTTAGATTAGCACTTGATTGTATAGGTCATTATATAGGTTAGGTGAGAAAGTTTAAGTTAATCAAAGATTCAAATCCTTAAGTCCACTAGCCATATATGATCCTACCTTGACCCTAACCCCATTACAACCTAAAGAAAAGACCTCATGATACATGTATGCATGCATTGAATAATTGTTGATTGTTAGAAGAAAAACAAATCTTGGAAAGCATGATTAGGGGAGAATTGAGAGAATCAACCCCAAACATCGAGCGACTAGAGTGCAAACACTTCCGGTGAGGGTTCGGTGCTCAATTCCTTGATTCACGGCTTTCATGAGCGTTCTTCTCGCAAGTCTACTTGAACTTCATTTTGATATTCGAATTGGTAGGATTCATGAATCGTTATATGATCTGGGCCCTACTTGTGCACGTATGACTTGGAGGATTGATTTATTTTTAACCAAGTAGGTAAAACCATTTTGCATTTAGTTGCATATAGTTCATTTACATGGAATAAATGTTGATACTCTTTGTTTCTCTCTTGGCTTAAGCATGAGGACATGCTTGGATTAAGTGTGGGGAGGTTGACAAACCCCATTTGTAGGGTTTATCTTGTATTGATTTTTGGGGATTTTATCAACTTTTACCCACATTTATTCAATGAAATAGCATGGTTTTATAACTTCTCCCTTAATTGTGCTTAAGAGTGAAAACATGCTTTTTAGGACTTAAAATAGCTAAATTTAATTCACCTTGATTCTATTAGATGCCTCGATATGTTTGTTAAGTGATTTCAGATTTAGGAGGCAAAGATTGGATTAAGGGAATGAAGAAAAAGCATGTAAAGTTTGAGAACTCATGAAGAAATGATGGAACCAAAAAGCTGTCAAGCCTGACCTCTTCGCACTTAATTGACCATAACTTGAGCTACAGAGGTCCAAATGATGCGGTTCCAGTTGAGTTGGAAAGCTAACATCCGGGGCTTCAAAACGATATAAGATTTGCCATAGTTGCATCGCGCATAGGGGCGCGCACGCGCACGGTACGCGGACGCGCCGATGGTGGCACATGACCCACTTAATGCAAACGTGGCCAGCGATTTTAGAAGCCTTGTGGGCCCAATCCAACTCATTTCTGATGCTATTTAAGCCAAGGATTGAAGGGGAATCAACATACTTTTCATACTTTACTTTTACTTTTAATCATTAGTCATAGTTTAGTTTTAGAAGTAGTTAGAGTTAGAGAGAGAAGCTCTCTCTTCTCTCTAGAATTAGGATTAGGAATTAGGGTTAGATTAGGATCTCATAGTTCTAGGTTTAATTCAAGTCTCCTTCTACTTCTACCTTCAATTGATGATTGCTACACTTTGGTTCTTTTCTCTATCCCTATTCTCTTGTTGTAATTTCTCTTATTTTGTTTCTAGGTTTTATAATTGAGATACTCTTGTTCTCTTTATTTTCTTTCAATAATGCAATTTGAGGTAATTCATGATAATTGTGATTTCCTTGATTGTTGTTGTTAATTCTTTACATTCAATTGTAGTTAGAATTCATTCTTGTTGTGATTGACTATACTTTTCTTTTGTGCCATAATTGTTGTTAGATTCTATTTTTGTTATCAATTTACTTTGCTTTTCTTTTGTGCCTTCCAAGTGTTTGATTAAATGCTTGGAAGAATGTTAGACTAGAATTTTATGTTCTTGGCTTGAGAAGGTAACTTAGGATTTATTGGGTCACTAGTGTCCAATTGATTGATAGTTGATAGCCATTAACTCTAGCCTTCATTAATCCAATTAGTGGAAAGCTAGGACTTATGGACTAGGATTGATATAACTCACTTGACTTTCCTTTGTTAATCGATTTAAGGATGACTAAGTGGGATTAATCCTTGCAACTACCATACTTGTGGCTAGTGATAATGATGAAGACCCTTGACAACCAAACCTTGCCAAGACCATTTTGTGAATAAAGTTTTCCTACCATTTACTATTCACATTCCTCATCCAAAACCCCAAAATAAACAAGTCCATAACCAATAACAAGAACACTACCCTGCAAGTCCTTTGAGAGACGACCCGAGGTTTAAATACTTCGGTTTATAGATTTTAGGGGTTTGTACTTGTGACAAACAAATTTTTGCATGAAAGTATTATTGTTGGTTTAGAGACTATACTTCAACGAGATTTCATTTGTGAAATTCTAAACCGTCAAAAATCCGTTCATCAATGAGCAAAGACAGAAGTGTCCAATTTAAAGGAAGTTTTTGTTTAGCCGTTATTGCAGAGGGAATTCAAAGGAAAAGGAGGTAACTTTGCGAAGAAGGCGAAGTGGTGGAGAGAGAAAGTGTGAATCGTGGGAGACGTGTCAAACGGGTCAGAATTAATAGAGAAGATGAATGGTAATTATTATCGGTTAAGGAGACTGACATTTGGATTAGGATTAAGTGTTTCATCTTCCAAGAAATGATTTCGAAGACAAACACATTAATCCTAGGGGCAATTTGTTAGTCAAAATAATTATTTCGAAGGATTAAGCTGATTCAAAACATTAGTGAAGGGTTAGAAAAGAAGCAAAGGTCGAAATGACGCACGTGCAGGCATTTATTAGAAGTTGTTTGTCACGGACTCGACTTAGACACCTTGGTAAATCGAACATGTATTCGATTGAAGAATCGAACAAGTGTTCGAATAAAGAATCGAGCGGTTACATTAAGTAGAGAAGTTGAAGGCTTTCTTTGAATGAGGAGTTTATGGGTAACGTCTGTGAATAAAAGAGCGGGAACAGTTACCTAAGAATCCGCATGCAAGGCAGCGTCGTGTAATTAAGGGTCGGTTACAGATATGGGCTATAAATATTAATAAGTTTTAGGAAATAAGGGTTGGAACTTTTCTTCAGAAATACACTCAAGTACACTCACATCCCTAGCGAATTTCTGAGTTTGCATTCGAGTTCGATTTCTGTAGGATTTCTTCCATTGTCTTTAATTTTCCATTTACAATTTCTGTAAACTTTACTTTTCCTTGTCAGATTTATCTTTAAAGCATCCTTTAATTTTATTGCCAAATTTAAATTCAAACTTTCTTTTACTTCTTTGCCCAATTTATGTTTCAGTACCTTTAATTTTCATGTTGAAAGCCCTTTGATTCCATCGAAGGCACCTTTATTGTTTTCTTTATAATTCAGCAAGTCATTTTGATTTCAGTCAGTTTACTTTTTAAATTTTTTCTTTTACACTTCTTTTATCCTTTTTGCACTTTTCGAACTTATTTCCTGTTTTAATACTCGTCTAATTCGAGACACTTTGATGCACTTATAGAACTGATACCTGCAAAAGAGGAGTAGGTTTCGCTCCCAGACCATTAGAATCGAACCACCATCGATTTGCTAAAAATCGACAAAACAGCAGTACTACTATTTAGTCCGAGATACTAAACATAAGCAACCTAAAACCCTAAACTAAAGCACCAGGTAGGGGTGTTTGTAGTGCTGTTTGATTTGGTTATTTTAAAAAAATCATTTGATCTAATTGTTTATTAAAACTACGGTTCGATTCGGTTTGATTCTGCGCCGAGAAGCGAAAAAAGGAAAGCGCGACGAGAAAGGGTCGCCGAGAGGGTGTTGTCCAGTGACGTCGATGGCTGAGATGACGACAGCTCTGTGAGAGTGGGAGGAGGAGTTTTCGGAGCTGTGGAGTGGTCGAGGACTCAAGAAAAAAATGGAGAGCGGAAAGAGTTGGGACTAGGGTTGCTGAGTGTGGTAGTGGCAGCTATTTGGGGTTGGGGGGTTGGTTTTAAGGGTTTTTAAGTAACTAGTTTGATTCTGTTAAAAATTTTATGATAAAAATTGAAAACCGAATCAAACCGTAAAAAATTGCAAAATATCATTTTTTTTTTTTTCGATTTTTGATTTGTTTAGTTCAGTTAGTCAGTTTTATTCGATTTGGATCGATTTTAAACTTTAGTACCGGTGCCCTAGCCGGGTTGGGTTATTACGAACATGGAAAAAAATTTCCTTCAGAGAGTGGGATGCCAGGGGAGTTTTAATTTCCACCTCTTAATTATAAATTGAACTATATCATTCTTAAAAGAATTCACATATGTGACAAGCATACAGCTTTATGTGTTAATTAACTCTCAAGTATTTTAGAAATAAATCACTGTAAAAAAATAAAAATAATAATAAACATTTACCATAATAGAACTTGGGTATATTGTCCCGTTATTAAGTTGAAATTTGTACCCAAACATTATAATGAGTAATGTTGGAACAGACTTTTTTCAGTTAATATTAACCAATTTTTTTAAAATTATTTTACTTATCTTAAATTTTACAAATTGTTTAATTGTCAATATTGTCTCGTTGCGATGCTAGGATGAAAATTTGTAACAAAACATTATAACATTGATCCATATATATAGTTGACCTTATTAATATGACAATTTAGTTACTAGCTGTGCTATTGTAATAAGACAAACAGGATCAAATTGCCAGCATCATCACTGAGATTACTACCAACATGTATAGGTTGAAATTAGCCTCATCGCTGACATGTATATAGCCTCACTAAAACCCAAAAAACATTGGTCATGGATCTCTTTTGCATGCGTACAAAACATAATAATAATAAGAAGAAGAAGAAGTCATATATAGTTATAGTTAACAGAAAAACATATTCCTTTGTTTTGACCAACGATGAAGACTATTGTCAACCTTCAAGAATGCCAATGTATATAAATTGATTCCAAAAGAATGTAACGGTGATTAATTAATATGAGAGCTCTCAAGACTTTCGATGATATGAAAGGACCATAACAAAATCCTTAGCTGAGCTTCCAACATGTGTTTGAATCTTCTCATTCAATGGCTTTGTTTGCAGCCACAACTCTACCAAGTTTTGCAGTTGCATGCAAGGTAGAACCGGTTTACCTTGCAACGAGATCTCCACCTGGAATTCGTGAAAGCAATTAGGATCTGTTTGGTTTCTGTTTTCATTTTCAATATTTTTCGAAAGATGTGAAAACAAAAAAATAATAAACAAACACTAGTATACCTCGGATTCGCTAACAAGACCAAGCTTCTTCACTATATACATTTTGATATGGGAAACAAGTAAACTACCATCCCTATAAACAAATTTGAATATTGGTTAGAGGAAATTCGTGCACCTATATAAAGTATATGCTACACAAAAACATAAACTAAAGACAACTATTACATTTAATTTGTGCTTTCAATGGAGCACCACAAAGAAGACCTTTCCAAGTAAAGGGGTGATGGAATTTCATCGAGGAACAAAATTTTTCATAACATCTACGTTACCAACAAAATTTATCATTTTTAATCAAACACTTGACCAACAAAAATATTTTTATACTAAATTCTAACCTTATATCCTAGATCGTAATAATATAAAAATAAAATATTGGACCAAAGTATTAACTAAAATTGATAAAAAAAAGTATTGGTTCCTGATCTTTCTCATTCTTACATACACTCGTAAACCTTAACCATCTTTTTCTTCTTCCAAAATTGTGTCCCTGTAACTTCTGTGTATACTATTCAAGTAACTAATCAACTGTAACAAACTAACTACTCTTAACTAGTTATTGCTAGTAGTAATTTACGCATATACTATTGAGATCCTAACATAACCACACAAGAAAAAAAAATAGAAAATAAGTCCCAAAGAGAAATGCCCGAGTAAGGCATTGAAGAGAAAAAAAAGGTTTAGATCAGATACTATGAATTGAACATACAAAAGCATAATCAAGATAAATTAATTACTTCATGCATGACATTGTGCATTTCAAACATCAGAACACAGCAAATTAATAATAGAAAATGGGAATACATATATATATAACTTACTTGACCCTTAAGTAGCTGGGGGTTATTTTTGGCAATTTTGCACTTTCTTCACTGTTTCCAGCAATTCATAATTCACAAACATACAAATATAGTTAATAAATTTTCAAGAGATTAAAAAATTGAATAACACATGAAATGTAATTTTTTCTCACTTCACTTCAGAAGCAACCAAGGAGAACCAAACTGGACCAAACCCTCTGTTGCTTTCACCATTTGAAGTAATCACTTGCTGCTGTACTGGAACATTCAAGTCCTCAGAGAATTTGAGTTTTCTTCCTTTTGTATCCGATGATCTCGAACGATTCGATTCATTCTCATCACCATTTTCAACCTTAGGCTGGCCATCATTGTCACTTGACTTTACTGATGGAATGACAGCATGTTCTTGCATAGTGGACTTACTGCAAGATTTGTTCTTCCTTGCAGCTTCTACAATGGAATTTAATGGCTCACACAAATCAAGAGCTTCTTGCCATGATTCAACATTGTCAATTGGAATCTTGTTTGGCACTATTTGTTGACTTGAATCTGGTTTTGAAGGATTCTGCTAATCCAAACAAAGCATATATTCAGAACAAGAAAACACAGAGCCAAAAAATGTAAGAGGACTTTGTCTCATTTACCTGAACTCTGGCTTTGGAACTGTCATTGGAAATTTCAAGCTGAAACCGGTCATCATTTTCTTTCCTCTGATCTCCGGTTACTTTATCCGGTTCACAAGATGATGTTAACTCTTTCAGAAGGTACTTTTTTCTTGCTACAACTTTAGCTCTTCTTGCAGTTAACTTTGTAGAGACTTCATCCAAGATTCCTATCCTCCGCGGTTGTTTCTCGTCTTTTCTGACATCTTCCTCCACCTTTTCAGGCTTAGGAGAAGAACAATCCGGTTGCGAAGGCGCGGAAACTTCTCTCTCAGGAGTAGCAGCTTTTGCTCCTGTTGCGTTGGCTTCTAGAGAAGACAGAGATTTCTTCTTTCTTTTCACACAATTCTTAGGTGTCTTGCCAATTTTTTTTCCTTCTTCAGGCAAAATTTTGTTCCTCAAATCTTGTAAACTATGATCTGTCCTGTGTATTTTCAACACAACATATACTAAAATTTCAGGAAAAATAGTGAGACAGAGTACAAAAGAAAAGCTGCATAGTTTTAGCACATAAAAGTGCTCAAACATGTTTAATTTAAATCCTCTATCTTAACTAAATCATTAGCCCTCACATTCATCAGAATATAAATAAATAAAGTGATGATACAAAATAATAATCATGTGATGATAAGAGTAAAATTAGCCATTGATGGTGGTGGGTACCTTAATTTATCAAGTGGAGAACAACCCAAGTCAGCATTGCATACTGGACAGTGCTTTAATTGCTCATCTATTAGCTTCTTATCTATGCATCCCCTGCAAACTGTTATTCAACAAACACAGACTCAGCTCACATTACATGCTGCATGGAACATACTCACAGTGACACAGCCAAAAATGCATCAAAAGATATCAGATGATAGATACAAACATTTTCCACAGAATTGATTAGAAAAGTACTAAAACCTGACAGTAACAAATAATGTATCCAAGAGTGAACAAAATAAATAAAAATTGTATTGAATTTACCGAGACAACAGGGCCAGATAAAAGAGAATTAAATCAGATCGAAACTAAAAATAAAATAAAAAGAAAAAGGGGAAAGAAAGGAGGAGGAGGAGGTGTACTGACAAGTGTGTAAGCATTCTGAAATGGTGGTGGCATTGTTGAACAATTTATTGCACAAAGGACATGTTAAGCATGCCTCAAGCTTGGCTCTATTCAGCTTCACCGCTTGCCCCGTCATTCTTTTGTTTTCTGTATATATATATATACGTATGTATTTGTATGTATGTATGTATATGTCTATATCTGACAAGGACGCAAACAAAAGCATAAACAAGAAAGATACGGCACAAGAAGCAGCTAATGATTTCCGTACGGTAACGTACTACAAAAGCTCCACATGGACATGGTGCATGATGATGATGGTGAATAATACAAACAACCTCATTCTCGACGAAGAACGACACAGCTACTGATGATGATGATGGGAAAGGAAAAACAAAAAGGGATTGAAGGATTGTGTGATCGATCCGATGAAAGGGCACGGTTCTTGAAGAAGCAAGGGACAAGGGAGGGGGTTGGGTTCTTGGATTATCGAAGGCACGTGCTGCGGGTGCGGTTTTCGATTGGTACAATGATGATGAGGGCGGGTGGAGTCTCTTTTCGTTTTATTTTAATGTGTTAGGGGCTCAGAAAACAACGTATATATATATGCTTGTGTGTGAAAAGACGAGGGGAAGATAGAAAGAGTGTATATATGCGTTCTTCGTTCGTTCCCGACGGCGTGTGAATGTGATGTGTTATTTGAAGGGGTTCTTTGTCGGATACACTACCCCCCTCTCTCTATCCAACTCTATGCACTTTGCTTTTATTTTCTCTACAATGTATCTCAATTGTGTTAATTCTCAATGATCCTTTAAAAATTACATCTATTTGTTAATTTCGTATTAAAAAAAAATTAGAATTAGGTTTTTTTGAAAATTTAATTTAACTCATTATTTACATGAATATATTTTTATGAAAAAAAAATATTTACTATCAATTAGATAATTTAGTATTTTTGACTAAACTATTTCATAAAATAAATGTCTATCATTTAATTGTTATTTTTATGAACACATTTTAATATAAATAACTATTTTAGAGTGATTATTTGTGAAATTTTTTAGAAACTATTTTAAATATTATCATATTAATTTATGTTTAATCTGTTAGATAAGATTTAAACTCAAGATAAGTGAGTAAGATAGTTATTTAATATTAAATAGTATGTTAATTAATTAACACATTTTTTAATGATAGTATAAACACATAGATTGCATCTTGTATTATCTTATTAATAGTAAATAGTATGATAATGAACACGTTTTTTTTCTAATGGTAGTATAAACACATAGGTTCCATTTTGTATTTAGATATTACTTTTTAAAATGAAATTTAAAGATACAAAAATAAAGATAGAGATGTAAAATCTCTTTTGTATGTTATGTTTGATTATAATTTCCTTCTTTATAATCACTACAAAGTTTGGAATTTGATTTTGATTTGTTAACAGTATAATAGTGATGTATAAGGCTCTTTTTTAAGTGTTAGTCTCTCAATGTGCGATTCTTGTTCAAGTATTGATTTTGCAAGACTCATAACAATATTTTTAGTATAAAAAAATGTATATTTATATTACTTTTAATATATTCACAATAATATAAAACATTTAATATTATCATCCAATCTACATATATATGAAACAACTTTGTTCATTTTGATTGAGCGATCAGATGATTTGTATAATCATAAATCATGTCACGTTTGTCTTGTACCAAATAATATTACTGAGTATATTATATATTTATATTACTATAACAAAAGCTAACATTTTTAATTTTTTATCTTATTTGATCTTATTTTATTCTTGCATATAATAGAACATCAATTTGAAAGGAAATCTTTTAACATGAGTCATGACCTACCACCTATAAAATAAAATTAAAAGAATAAATAAAAGAAGAAGTTGATGAAACTTCCTTATGTAACACAAGTATAATCGGATTCATACAAAACAAATTTATATTTTAATTAACCCAATAAAATATTTTTTTTCTAGACTTTTTAAATGGTGTTTGATAAATTATCGCTTATTTATCCCCATCCAATATGTAAAATGAAAGAAAGCAATTAATGCAAGGTCAACAACCCCATAGGTTTTCAAAAGTGTTCAACTTTAGCAATTACACGAGATTACGAGCATAGCCAAATTGACTTTATACATATATTATAATAAAAAATATTATTAATACATCAAAATCAGTCACTAAAATCAATTACTAATATATTTGTGTATAAATACGTATGTAATTTAATTTATTTTTAAAGTATATTTATATTTTAATATATATTTTATACTAATAACTAACTTTAATAGTTAATTTTAATATACACATAACATGATCTATTATAATATATATAAAAAATACTAAGTAAATATGTTATTCTTGTAAGTTGTAACGAAATTTAATTAAGTCTTTTTTCTTCTATTTATGCCTCTCTTTTTTCTTCTTCAAATAATATATATATATATATATATATATAATCCAACCGTTCAATTTCTTATACGTAATGAATTTAATTAATCCAACCGTTCAATCATATTATATATAGTTTAATCTGATATACTAATCACGTAAAAAATTTTATACATCTATCCAATCTGATTCATGAATTTCGATACCTTTTTAAGTAATGAGATTAGAAATTAGTTACTTTTATTAATATGACAACACACAATTATTTGTTTGTAAAACTCTATACTAATGATGTATGAAAATAAATTATATATATTATGAGTCTATATTTTGATGGCTTTGATGACCACAATGTCTTAAAAAGTGTTATTAACATTAAAGTAATATTTTTTATTATTTAACAATGTTAATTTAAAAATAAAAGACAAAATGTTACCTAAATGTGAATATATATATATATATATATATATATATAATTTTAATTTTAACAACACTTATATACCCATGGTAATCATAGGTAGCATAAACACCATGTATATATTCAACTGCTCTACTCACCCTTTTTTGTCAAAAACCTGAGAACAATGTGAACATGCATGTCCCAATAGTAAAGACGACAAATAATTAAGGGGAAGTCTGGAAGAGTGCTGCCATATATACATATCAAAATCTAAAACCCATTTCCATTTCATTTTATGTAGGATATGGATTTGAATCTTCTAAATTTTGAATTTTACTTTAAAGGATAAAGTGTGATCTCTCACCATTTATTTTATAGGTGAAACCAAGAGAAAAAAAAAGAGAAACCAATCAAAAATGAGAGATCACACTTTACCTTCTAAAGTGAAAATTCAAAATTTAGAAGATCCAAATTCGTAGAATATTGCTCAATAGTCAATAATACATGAATTTCTATAGCAACAAACTCAAAAATTTAGTCGGATTGTATATCAAGGAAATGGGAAAATAGGAGGTTAAAAAAAAATCACATCTATCTAAGATGTAGTATTGGATTGAAATGGAAGCATATAAATATTAACTTGTTCAACTTTTAATCTGTTTTAAGGTACTTGAATCCAGGCAGATAATAAACCTTGAATCATCTTGAATGTAACAGTGCAAGGCACTGCAAGTCAATATTCATTCATTCTTTTCATGATCCAACCAACCCTTTTTTACGAGCATACGCAATAATCAACAGAAACGTAACGGCAGAAATTGTTCCAGAGATAATAACTACCTGTGAATAAATAAGATATCTCTCATTTTGTATTCACAAAAACATAAGTTAAAAGCTGTGGCATCTGAGTGAAAAAATATCAATGTCTAAGCTTACCCATTTGAACATGTAACCGTGATTTTCATTCCACGTATATGGAATGTTCATGCCAAATATTGCAGTCACCAAGGAAAAGAAGGATAGGCACACAGTTCCAGAGCTAAGGAAGAGTTCTAACTGCATAACATATATACAAATGTTTAAACGCCTTAGCATCCACAAGAAAATAAAATAACGTTACAGAATACCGATGGATGAACCACATAAACAAACCTGAATGAGCTGATTTCGATGATTGTCAAGCTGGAAAAAACAAAAAAAAAAAAAAAAACAAAAAACTTTGCTTGTATTACATGCATATCACCGAATACCAACCAGAAAAATATAAAAAACACCAGTACCACTAAACTTCTGGTCACTTACTTGGATATTGATATAATCTTCAGTATCATCAATATACTCGCGAAGCTGATAATGAAAATAAATAGTAAAGTAATTACAAGTTAGAAATATATGATATTTAACACGATTAAATTTAGTGCACTATCTGAATATGAATAAAATCAAACACAGAAACTTTGTTGCTTTGCGATAAAATGGCAAAATCACAGTTTATGCAAACCTATTTGTTAATAACATACTTCTGTAGATACTACCAGTGAGGAATGGGAGTTTGTTCTAGGCGATGACGGTGAGCTGAAAAGCTTGAGAACAAGACTGATAATTGATTAATCGTTATCACTAAGAACAGGAGTAACTAGGACAGAGATAGGGCTTTCATTGGGATGAATGCAAAATAAAAGGGACTTGAAGAATTTTGAGTGACATCAACAGTGACAAATGGTGTTGAGATGCCTATGGGTGTTGATAGTGATTGATTATTTGGATCAGCAGTTTTCTCAACTGAGAAAATGGATAAAGACGAAGAAGTTAATTTTCTGTCATTAATTATCAATAAAAAACATAAGCAATATATACATATATGAAAGGCAAAGGCTGCTAGAGCCAAGAATAATAAAATCTAAGAGAAGCTATACAAATTTACTGAAATGAAATCACATGGAAAAGCATCTCACAAATGGTGAGTCATAGTAACTAAAATGTTCTAGAAGAGGTGAAAGAAAAAACTGCCAATATCTGATTGCTGTATTGGGCTTTTATCTGCTTCTTGTTTATCGGGCTGTTTGGTGTTGGAAATAGACTGTTGCTCTCTTAAGCATCTTAGTTTTCTGACCCTATATGATATGCTTAATGCACAAGATGATGACCATCTAACACATCTCACCATGAACAAATCTATAAAGCATAAACTAGAATCAACACAATTTTGACACTAGATTTGAAAGATCACCCTCTTGTGCCACGGAAATAAGAAAAGTTCCCTTTTTGATCTGTTCAAACGTCAACATGCTTGCGAATCTAAAACTAGAAGCCTCTGCCTAAAAGGTCTAGCCTTCAGTTCACTGCCTAGAAATTAGATAGGAGATATTCTTCACAATATATTATAACTTTGTCCAACTACTTAATCAGTACAAAGAAATCTCCTGAAATACATTATAATTAATCTAGCAAGTGTCTGACATATCAAAATAATAAGATAAGATGATTCTACCGTGGTTAATTTGTTCAATGTGCCGTCGATTTGCATGAAATAAGCCTGAAAATAGAACAACCATCACTTATAAGTTAGCACAGCTTTCTTCCGCCATTAAACAAGAACTGAAGACCCTTTCCTTCTATATTCTCTCAAGTAAATAGTATAACCTCAAGTAACATTTCAAGCTCTTCGACATCATTTTCATCCAAATGAACTGTGGCTAGACTTGCTCTACTCGCTCTGGATATCTTTGATCCTATGGTGGGGGAAGCAGCAAACCAAGCACCACCACCGCCACGCGATCCACTAACTGGTGATGCGCTTGCCAACTTTCTTGATAAGTAGAGGTCAGCCATATCATCATCATCGTCCAGTAGTTGTTCAAGTTCGTCTCTCACCTACAGAAGATAACAAGTTAGGAACTATGAATTGATAGAACTGATGTTTTGACAGGGAAGAGAATATATGTTGTATTCCAGTTAAAACTGATCCAGAATGTTTACAGTCCTTTTGAGCTTTACAAAATCCACCATATACAGTTGAGCAATGCGTTGATGAACACATTGTGAAGAAATTAATCTAATATTATGATTAGATAGATGAAGTATTTTGTTTAGGGTTGAAAGGACATCACTCTTACAACAATGATAATACCTATAAACTAATATAGTCTACTTATAAACTCCTTGGAGAAAATATTACAATAATAATGAAAAGATGGAAAAGGAATGAATGAACAGCACTGGGTTTAGAATAGATAGTAAAGATTAAGTATATAGTTTCTCAGGGAATCCTGGTTTTAAGTATTATGTATTGTTATTTAACTAAAAAAAAGCATAAGCTGTCTAAACTGGTTTATAAAATGTAGGGTTCTCTTTGATAAACCGCTATTTTACAGTTTATTTTGTATTGAATTGAGTGGATTTTATCCATTATTCTCACACTTATTCATATAGTTCGCATGTTTTACATTTTCCTTCCTGATTTTGTGCTATGATTGAAAACATGCTTCTTTGGCCTTAATTTTGCTAATTTTTAATCCTCTTTTATTACCATCAATGCCGTGATATATGTGTTAAGTGTTTTCAGGGTTTACAGGGCAAGAATGGCTTAGAGGATGGAAAAGAAACATGCAAAAATGGAAGGAACACAAGAAATGAAGTATTTCAGAATCTGGTAGCGACGCGCACGCATGGACGACGTGCACACATGACTTGTGCATTCGACGCACGACGCGCACGCGTGGCTAACGCCTACACGTGGCCAGTAAAAAGACCAGCGACGCGTACGCGTGACAGAGCGTCACGTGCTGCAGATATCAGAAAACGATGGAGGCGATTTCTGGGCTGCTTTGGACCCAGTTTCAGGTCCGAAAATACTGATTAGAGGCTGCAGAGTGGAGCTGGAAGGGGGAATCAATCATTCATACTTTCATTCACATTAGTTAGGTTTAGATGTAGTTTTCTAGAGAAAGAGGCTCTCTCCTCTCTCTAGGTTTTAGGGATTTTAGTCTTGTTTCTTCTCAATTTCAGAATTCTACCTTGCTTTAATTTAGTTTTCTTCTACTCTTATTTGTTCTAGCACTTTAGTTATCTACTTCTCTTATTGATTCCTTTATTTTGCTAATTTAGTTTATGAACTCATGTGTTACTCTCAACTTTCATTAATGCAATTTATGTTTCACGTTTCTTATTGTTCGATTGCCTTGTTATTGTTATTTCCTTGCTTTGGTTAGTCTTAGATTTTGCTATGTCTTGTTAGTTTTATCTGTTTTTATTTTATACCTTCCAAGTGTTTGATAAAATGTTTGGTTGGATTTTAAATTAGATCTTTATGTTCTTAACTTGGATTGATCAATTAGAGACTCTTGAGTTATCAAAATTCTTTTGTTGATTGGTGATTGAGGCTTGCTGGTTGGCTTAGGTTTCACTAAATCTAGTCTTTGATTAGGACTTGTGAACTTAAGTTGATTTTGCTCACTTGAGTTTCCTTCATTGTTAGAGGTTAAATAAGTGAAAGCAAAAGGCAATTACCATCACAATTGATGATGATAATAAGGATAGGAATTCCAATTCTCAATCCTTGCTAGGACTTTTCTTAGTTGTTATTTTATTTCCTTGTTATTTACATTACTTGTCTCTTATCACAAAAACCCCAACAATACTTTTCCATAACCAATAGTAACATACTTCCCTGCGATCCCTTGAGAGACGACCCGAGATTTAAATACTTCGGTTAATTTTATTGGGTTTGCTTAAGTGACAAACAATTTAAACATTGACTGAGATTTAGTTGTCGGTTTAGAACTATACTTGCAGCGCAAATTTTTGTGAAAATCTTTACCGACATTTTTCCTCCGTCACTCTTCAAAATATATCTCATATATTAAGATGTTTGCTCTACTGATGGAGATGTACATGATCTTTCACTGTCAATAACTGGCTGTTATCTCTAAAAATTGCTATTCTACAGGACAAAATAAAATTTTAAATTGGGAACATTTGGATCCTATGTTTGTAATTCTCTTAAAATAATAAGCATCCCAAATTGGTATACAGTGGCTTGAAAGACGAAATTAGGTAAAACTTTACACAAGATCCTGGCACACCAAAGTTGTCATTTTTATTCTTGAAGAAAACAAAATGGATGAAGTAACTAGGAAAGAAACAAAAAAAATCCTGAACTTGTACTAAGTACTAACTATCACATGTAGAAGTACAAGAGATTGACATAATCTATTTCACCAAAAAAGGAAGAAATAAGTAACTACTAAGTTTAGTTGTGTAAACAAGTATCAAACTATGTACCATTTTGAAGATTCATACATGCTAGAGTGGTATATAATAAAGCATTAATTCAAAAGAGAAGCAAAGATACCCTTGTATATCTTTCACCTTTATGTACCACTAAAGAATAACACGAAAGGGTCAATGAAGTATTGAGAATTGAATCTTCTGATCTTTAATGAAATTTTGGAACTAGTGAACTGATATAAAAGCATTATAAATTTCTCATGCATCACTACAAACCGAATAGCCTATTTCAATTCAAAAAAAGTCCAGAGTATCAAAAACATTGAAGTGAGGGGCAGCAGGTGCAAATTTATTGGCATGCAAGATGATTTTCCAAATACATAATTTACTGCTCTGACCTTTTGCACCCTAGCAGTCAGCCTAGTCATTGCACTCTTCAATTTTCGAACTCTGTCCAAATTACGGCTGCTAATCTGCAGAACCAAGAGACTAAAACCGTTGATAACAGAGTGCAGATTTTTGTTTTTTTTGGGGGGGGGGGGGGGGGTGGGGGTTGAAGGAAAATTTTAATATGGTTTCAGCTCAGAACCAACATAAATAAATAAAATATGGAGTTCAATTATATATGTACCTTAGAGGTAAGTTCATCCAATGCAGGATAAGCAGCCATCTCCAATTCTGTTGTACGTGCCGCAAGGAAACTACAAATGGCTTCTAAAGCAACCTCCAAAGCCCGAAATTCAAAGGGTGACTCTGCATTGCTTAATCTAGAACATTCAGATGCCAAGGAAAAATAAAATAAAAAATGTTGGAGAAGAATTAAATCTAATATCTAGTATATCAATGCTCATTCACAAATAACAAGGTCACGAGATGATGCAAATAGAAGGATAAATTTCCCATAGAAGCAAAAAGTCAAAATGTTTGACATCATATTGCCATGCTTCGTCTATAATGTAACGTACCATCTTCTTCAGCTCCTTCCATATCATGTTGACCAACATTGTACTCTTTACCATCCCCTTCTTGTTGATGACCAGAACCTACTTGAGGAAGTCGTCTTTGCAGTTCCTCGACAACAGGGACCACGTTATCATCCGTTGGATCTCGCAGCAATACCTATCCAATAATCTAAATACGGTTACAATCCAGAAACAGATATCCATCTCAATCTGTATAAACAGTCTGTTCCACACAGGCAAAAGGTTGATATTTGATACATTGATCACAAATACACAAACCAGGTCAGAGAACAACGTAAATGAATTTGATGAGGCTGACTTCACAATATTCTAGTTGTATCAAAACCTGTCTCCCAAAAGTTTAAACTATTGGATACAGGTAATTGAATGCTTTTATATCTAACATGTCTTCACACCGAATGCTGGGAATCAATTTATATTTAGAAGAATGGGGAACAACAAGGATCAAATAAGTTCATACTATGTCATAAAGCTCGCTCTCTCTCAAATACTTTATAAGTTATTGAGTGGAAGCACGTGAACGACTTTATATTTAACAAGTAGTCCATGTAAAAACAGCAAGAATATTGTGACCCGTGCAGCTAGAACAAGTCAAGTTCTTTCAGCTTTAGCCGATTGGTATACTGAAGAGACAAGTATATAAAACATTTATGGATCTCTTTTAATACCAGTTGACAAGAGAACGTATATATTTTAAAGAAAAAAGTCTCATGGTGAGAAATTGTTTCCAACCAGTTTTTCTTCAATTCAACACACCCTGATGTAAACTCCAGAAATAAGTTTCAACCAACTATCAGAAAAAGTCAACCCCAAAAAAAATCACAGAAAAAAAAATAATTAAATAATCTGACTAACTAACCTCTTCAGCCGTGATAATTGCCTTGATATGCTGGGAAAAAAGAAAAAAGCAAAACCAAATCAATAACAGAGAACAAATTGCATCTCGAAAAACCATTAAAACAAAAAGAAGTAAAGAAATGATGATAAGTTTAGGTCACCTCCAAGTTAAGAACAATGGCCTTCTCACGACCAAGTATGGTGGAAGGGTAAGAGAGCAAGGGATCAAGGATCCTGAGATCACGAGCGTGAATCTGAACCCTGTGCATGATGGCATACTTGTCCACATCAAGAAGAGACCCTTGCCCAGACGCATCGAACAGAATCCAACTTCGCGATGACTGCGTCTTCTTCTTCACTAACGCCATCGCCTGCGGGTCCGCAGGGACTACGCTCCCGTCCCTTGCCATCCCCTCTCCTCTCTTATCCTCCACCAACGCAATTCACATGCCCCAAAAAACAATACCTCAATTTCCAACCTTCAATGCCCAGAAACAAATCAGAACTTTTCACAAACACCTTGAGCTCAATGCAATTCACCAGCTATACAACACAACCCCCTCTCGCGCATTTCATCAAACAGCCTATAGGGTATCCGAGTCAAGCCTCAAAATTCGAGTTTTCTTTCTTCCCAGTTTTCAACCACTATACTGAGGAATCAGATTCCCCAGAAGAAAAGAAAAATGCCCAAAACAATAATAGCAGTGTATTTTATTTGAAAAAAAAAACATCACCCTTCTATTGGCATCTGTCTTCATGAAAGAAACAAAGGTACGATTATGTGGGTGTTCTGAATTGATTAGTATATTCCTGTTTATACACTAATTAGCTTTGTCTTGTACTTTTGTTTTAGTTTCAACGAAGGGATGAATAATAGCGTGTGGCTGATTAAATATATGAAAAGGAGAAAAAAGGAAAACGGAAAAAAAAGCATGGCCATGAATAAGAATAAGGATGAAGAAGGGTTATTAGTAGTTAGTAGTAGCAAATATATGAACGTCACGGTTTGCTGAGGGGGTGGGTGCGGGGCGGCGCACGGTTAGTGATGTGGGGCCTGTGGCTCTTAGCCAATGAGATCATGACACGTAAGACACGAGAAGTTGAAGATCTGTGATATTGGGACCCACACTGACATATAGGTACGGCGGATCTCATTGTTGGTCTTGCCCTGTAGGCCTATACTGTTTGTCTTAAGATTAATACATCTTCTCAATTTTTTTTAATTATTTAATAAAATATCATTTTTTATTTTTTATTTTTAAATAAAAAATATATTAAAAATATTAAATAATAAAAAAAGTATATTTTCTTAAACAATTAAAGAAAAAAGTGAGAAGATTCACTCCCTGTGAGTCAATTCCTATCATTTCTTTTGCAGTTTATTTTATTGAGGTTTAAGGAATCTTTAGGCACTTCGGTCTATTAATTACTGTTGCGATCTCAGTGTTATCGATGATTACTATGTTTATTCGAAGAAGATTAATTGGTTTGTGATTTATTTGTAAGAGAATGAGATTTACAAAATAAGAAAATCTCTACATACAAGTGTTTTGCGATTACAAGCTTTATAAGCATGAAGAAAACGAAATCCACTAAATGCGCTGCTTATGTTATGTGACTCTTTAACAGACTTTTAAATTAATTTAAATCAATTAACGCGCAAATATATAACTTCCATTTTTCAAAAGATTTCGTTTCTTTTTTCGAGTTTTTTGTTTAATTTGTTGGATCTCCTTCGTGCGTTCTCTCTTTGCCTTTTCATTCGTTATTTTACCTGCGTTTATCACTGGTTTCTTCTTTGTCATTTACATGCGTTTTCTCTCTCTATATTCTTGCTTCGTTTTTTTTTCGATTTTCATTATTTCTGAAATCAAGCTTTGAAATCGTTTTGAAGATAATGGAACTTTAGAAATACACCCAAACGATTTTAGAAATACACCCAAACAGTTACAGAAAGAATTACAGAAATACACCCAAACCGTTACCCAAAGGATTTAAGAAATACACCCAAAATATGGGGGAGACAGTATATTTTTTTTTTTTTTGAAATCTTTTAATGTTTTGCTGGTTAAGGATGAGGCACATGGCTGAGACAATCTAGCAAAAAAACCTAGAAGAACAGTAAAACAGTACCTTGAATAATGTTTCTTCGTTTTTTCTGGTGATTTTTATGGAGATTTGTATCTTTTCTTCTTGATTTCTTCTATTCTTCGCGAGGAGTTGAAACGTTTCTGCAGAATCGTAATTTGTTTCAAATGTAGCTTGAATCTTGACGGTTTGCGTTTTGATTGAGGAAGAAGAGGAAGAGTAAACGTATTGTGGAAAGGGTGATTAAGGCGCGTGCGTTGGACGCTCGATTCTAAAAGAGTGGTGTGCGTGTTTTTTTCTTGGACTTGAACCAACTTATATAGCTTGTAAGTCAAAAAGACTTGTATGTGTAACAGACCTGTTACAAAATATGTAGAATAAACATTATACAACTAACATGACAGTTAATATTTAATATTAAAATTTTTATATTTTTTAAATTTAGAACATTTAAATTTTGACAAATATTTATTTTTAATAAGTTTTATACTGAATTTATTTAACAATTTGTTATAATATTAGTTAAAATTGACTATTAAAGTGTTAGTTTTTTAGTATTATTCTAATTTTATTTTTCAATTAAAACAATAATATTTTAAAAAATTGAATTATTAAACACATTTATTACTTATTTCCAAACTCGAAGGAGTTCCTTTATAGTGAAGAAAAAGGTATTAAATTTTAAATATTTTATTATTAATTTATTATTATATGATTATATGTAGGAGTTATAATCATGTAAGATTTTAGGGCAATTTACTATAATAAATAAAATGCAAACCAATTTTATCCGAATGTATAAAATGAAAAATGAATACCAAAATGTATTTTTTGTATAATCAATATAAATCGCAACAAGAGTCCTGCGGTTTACAAAATACACGTAATTCGCTCTAGGGGTGTCGCAGATTACGTGCAAGCAAAACTGGTCATAAATCGCGATAGGGGTGTCGCAGTTTACGTGTATGCGTGAATTGTCCATAAATCGCGATAGGGGTATAGCGGTTTATGCATTACTATAAATATTTATGTTAAACATAAAACAAAGTGTGATGTAACACCCTCACTACCAGAATGTCATGCTTTCGACTGCGCCACTCTGATAGCAAAAAGTATTACGACTACTTTATATACTTAATATTAAAATAGGAGCCTATGACTCAACACCATATCGCTGATTTCTTTGAAAACCGGAAATAAATACTTTATCTTAAAAAAAAACAAGCAGGCATAGATTCATATACAAGACTTCTTACATAATATCTTATAATATAATATATATCTAAAACATACAACTCCTATCCCTCTCACAAAATTGTAATAACAAAGACGAGGGAAGAAAATAATCTAATTAATACAACAACATATAAATCAAACACAGTATAACTCTTCTTAATGCTTCTTCATTCGATTCCTGAAAAGGTAAAGCCGTAGGGGGGTGAGAACCTAACTACACGGTCTCACCTTGGAGTTTCAAAGTTGTCATAAGAAGATATTTAATAAGAAAATTATTTTCAAGCTCAGTGATTATCATTGCCTTATGGATCTTTTTTAAAAACCAATAGGTAATCGTTTAAAACCTTTTCAGAGAAATAATGTTTATTCTTTCAGAAATCCGAAACATTTCCTTTCTTATTGATGAGCGGATAATTTATACGCTTTTTGGTATTGTTTTTAGTATGTTTTTAGTAGAATCTAGTTACTTTTAGGGATGTTTTCATTAGTTTTTATGTTAAATTCACATTTCTGGACTTTACTATGAGTTTGTGTGTTTTTCTGTGATTTCAGGTATTTTCTGGCTAAAATTGAAGGACTTGAGCAAAAATCAGATTCAGAGGCTGAAGAAGGACTGCTGATGTTGTTGGATTCTGACCTCCCTGCACTCGAAGTGGATTTTCTGGAGCTACAGAACTCAAAAAGGCGCGCTTCCAATTGCGTTGGAAATTAGACATCCAGGGCTTTCCAGCAATGTATAATAGTCCATACTTTAGCCAAGTTTAGACGACATAAAAGGGCGTTGAACGCCAGTTCTACGTTGCTGTCTGGAGTTAAACGCCAGAAACAAGTCACAAACCAGAGTTGAACGCCAGAAATACGTTACAACCTGGCGTTCAACTCCAGAAAGAGCCTATGCACGTGTAACATTCAAGCTCAGCCCAAGCACACACCAAGTGGGCCCCGGAAGTGGATTTATGCATCAATTACTTACTTCTGTAAACCCTAGTGACTAGTTTATTATAAATAGAACTTTTTATCATTGTATTCGCAGTCTTGGTTACTCCGGTTCCCCTCTGGGACCGAGACCAATGAACTCCATTATCACTTATGTATTTTCAACGGTAGGGTTTCTACACTCCATAGATTAAGGTGTGGAGCTCTGCTGTTCCTCAAAGATTAATGCAAAGTACTACTGTTTTCTATTCAATTCATCTTATTTCGCTTCTAATATATTCATTCGTACTTCAACCTGAATGTGATGAACGTGACAATCATCATCATTCCCTATGAACGTGTGACTGACAACCACTTCCGTTCTACCTTAGATTGAATGAGTGTCTCTTAGATCTCTTAATCGGAATCTTTGTGGTGTAAGCTAGAATGATGGCGGCATTCAAGAGAATCCGGAAAGTCTAAACCTTGTCTGTGGTATTTCGAGTAGGATTTAATGATTGAATGACTGTGACGAGCTTCAAACTCGCGATTGCTGGGCGTAGTGACAGACGCAAAAGGAGGGTGAATCCTATTCCAGCATGATCGGGAACCTCAGATGATTAGCCGTGCCGTGACAGGGCATCTTGGACCATTTTCACAAGAGGAGAGGATGTAGCCACTGACAACGGTGATGTCCTTGCATAAAGCCAGCCATAGAAGGAAGTAAGACTAATTGGATGAAGATAGCAGGAAAGCGGATGTTCAGAGGAACGATTGCATCTCCACACGCTTATCTGAAATTCTCACCAATGATTTACATAAGTATTTCTATCCTTCTTTTATTACTACATTTCAAAAACTACATAACTATTTTATATCCGCCTGACTGAGATTTACAAGGTGACCATAGCTTGCTTCATACCAACAATCTCCGTGGGATTCGACCCTTACTCACGTAAGGTATTACTTGGACGACCCAGTGCACTTGCTGGTTAGTTATGCGAAGTTGTGAAGATATGTTTAGACCATGGTTCTGTGCATCCGTTTTTGGTGCCATTGCCAGGGAATCAATTTCGAATAATAATTCACAACCTGAGTAACAATTTCGCATACCAAGTTTTTGGCACCGTTGCCGGGGATTGTTCGAGTATGGACAACTGACGGTTCATCTTGTTGCTCAGATTAGGTAATTTTCTTTTTGTTTTGTTTTCAAAAATTTTTCAAAAATTTCTCCTTTGTTTTTGAAAAAAAAAATAAAAAATATAATAAAAATGTTTTCAAAAAAAATATTTTTCCTCAGAATTTTTAAGAATGAATTCTAGTGTTTCATGAAGCATGTTGAAGCCTGGTTGGCTGTAAAGCCACGACTGTAGGGCATGTTAGGCGTGTCATGTCTGAGTTACATACTAAAGCTTGGCTGGCTATTAAGCCATGCCTAACCCTCATATTGGAGCTTTAGACTAAGAATGCTAGATTCCTGGAATTCATATTAAAAATTTTGGAATCCTTATTTTTGTTTTTCAAATAATTTTCGAAAAAATACAAAAAAATTAGAAAATCATAAAAATCAAAAATGTTTTTTGTGTTTCTTGTTTGAGTCTTGAGTCATGTTATAAGTTTGGTGTCAATTGCATGTTCATCTTGCATTTTTCGAAAAAATTCATGCATTCATAGTGTTCTTCATGATCTTCAAGTTGTTCTTGGTAAGTCTTCTTGTTTGATCTTTGCATTTGCATGTTTTGTGTCTTTTCTTGTTTTTCATATGCATTCCTGAATTCTTTATGTCTAAGTATTAAAGAATTCTAAGTTTGGTGTCTTGCATGTTTTCTTTGCATTAAAAATTTTTCAAAAATATGTTCTTGATGTTCATCTTGACATTCAAAGTGTTCTTGGTGTTCATCTTGACATTCATAGCATTCTTGCATGCATTCATTGTTTTGATCTAAAATTTTCATGCATTGAGTCTTTTTCATGTTTTTCCCTCTCATCATTAAAAATTCAAAAATCAAAAAAATATCTTTCCCTTTTTCTCTCATAAAATTCGAAAATTTGAGTTGACTTTTTCAAAAATTTTTAAAATCTAGTTATTTTTTATGAGTCAAATCAAATTTTCAATTTAAAAATCTTATCTTTTTCAAAATCTTTTTCAAAAATCAAATCTTTTTCATTTTTCTTGGTTATTTTCAAAAATTTCAAAAATATTTTTCAAAAACCTTTTTCTTAATTTTATATCATAATTTTCGAAAATAACATCATCAATTAATGTTTTGATTCAAAAATTTCAAGTTTGTTACTTGCTTGTTAAGAAAGATTCAAACTTTAAGTTCTAGAATCATATCTTGTGATTTCTTGTGAATCAAGTCATTAATTGTAATTTTAAAAATCAAATCTTTTTCAAAACTAATTTCAAATCATATCTTTTCAAAAATAACTTCTTATCTTCTTATCTTTTCAAAAAAATTGATTTTCAAAATTTGTTTCAACTAACTAACTAACTCTTTGTTTGTTTTTTATCTTTTTCAAAACCACCTAACTAACTCTCTCTCTCTCTCATTTTCGAAAATATCTTTCCCCTTTTTCAAAATTTCTTTTTAATTAACTAATTATTTTAATTTTTGATTTTTTATTTTCGAAAATTACTAACCTTTTTCAAAAACTATTTTCGAAAATCATAAACTCTTTTTCAAAAATTATTTTCGAAAATCATCCTTCTCTCTCATCTCCTTCTATTTTATTTATTCATTTACTAACACTCATCTTCATCTCACATCACTGCTCCTATCCTTACCCTTGTGTTTGGATTCTTCATTCTTCTTCACCCCTATTCCTTTTCTTCTTCTACTAACAATAAGGAACCTCTTTACTGTGACATAGAGGATTCCTCTTCTTTTCTTGTTTTCTTCTCTTTCTTATGAGCAGGAACAAGGAAAAAGGCATTCTTGTTGAAGCTGATCCAGAACTTGAAAGGACTATGAAGAGGAAACTAAGAGAAGCTAAATTACAACAATCCAGAGACAACCTTATTGAAAATTTCAAACAAGTAAAGGAGATGGCAGCCGAACCCAACAACAATAATGCAAGGAGAACGCTTGGTGACTTTACTGCACCTAATTCCAATTTACATGGAAGAAGCATCTCCATTCCTACCATTGGAGCAAACAATTTTGAGCTGAAACCTCAGCTAGTTTCTCTGATGCAGCAGAACTGCAAGTTTCATGGACTTCTATCTGAAGATCCTTTTCAGTTCTTAACTGAATTCTTGCAGATCTGTGATACTGTTAAGACTAATGGAGTAGATCCTGAAGTCTACAGGCTTATGCTTTTCCCTTTTGCTGTAAGAGACAGAGCTAGAGTGTGGTTGGACTCTCAACCCAGAGATAGCCTGAACTCTTGGGATAAGCTGGTCACGACTTTCTTAGCCAAGTTCTTTCCTCTTCAAAAGTTGAGCAAGCTTAGAGTGGATGTTCAAACCTTCAGACAGAAAGAAGGTGAATCCCTCTATGAAGCTTGGGAAAGATACAAGCAGCTGACCAAAAAGTGTCCTTCTGACATGCTTTCAGAATGGACCATCCTGGATATATTCTATGATGGTTTATCTGAGCTATCAAAGATGTCATTGGATACTTCTGTAGGTGGATCCATTCACCTAAAGAAAACGCCTGCAGAAGCTCAAGAACTCATTGACATGGTTGCTAATAACCAGTTCAAGTACACTTCTGAGAGGAATCCTGTGAGTAATGGGACGCCTATGAAGAAGGGAGTTCTTGAAATTGATACTCTGAATGCCATACTGGCTCAGAATAAAATATTGACTCAGCAAGTCAATATGATTTCTCAGAGTCTGAATGGAATGCAAGCTGCATCCAACAGTACTCAAGAGGCATCTTCTGAAGAAGAAGCTTATGATCCTGAGAACCCTGCAATAGCAGAGGTAAATTACATGGGTGAACCATATGGAAACACCTACAATCCATCATGGAGAAATCACCCAAATCTCTCATGGAAGGATCAAAAGCCTCAACAAGGCTTTAATAATGGTGGAAGAAACAGGTTTAACAATAGTAAACCTTTTCCACCATCCACTCAGCAACAGACAGAGAATTCTGAGCAGAATCCATCTAGCTTAGCAAATTTAGTCTCTGATCTATCTAAAGCCACTGTGAGTTTCATGAATGAAACAAGGTCCTCCATTAGAAATTTGGAAGCACAAGTGGGCCAGCTGAGTAAAAGGATCACTGAAATCCCTCCTAGTACTCTCCCAAGCAATACAGAAGAAAATCCAAAAGGAGAGTGCAAGGCCATTGAATTAATCACCATGGCCGAACCTGTGAAAGAAGGAGAGGATGTGAATCCCAAGGAGGAAGACCTCCTGGGACGTCCAGTGATCAATAAGGAGTTTCCCTCTGAGGAACCAAAGGACTCTGAGGCTCATCTAGAGACCATAGAGATTCCATTGAACTCCTTATGCCATTCATGAGCTCTGATGAGTATTCTTCTTCTGAAGAAAATGAGGGTGTTACTGAAGAGCAAGCTACCAAGTTCCTTGGTGCAATCATGAAGCTAAATGCCAAATTATTTGGTATTGAAACTTGGGAAGATGAACCTCCCTTGTTCACCAATGAACTAAGTGATCTGGATCAACTGACATTGCCTCAGAAGAGACAGGATCCTGGAAAGTTCATAATACCTTGTACCATAGGCACCATGATCTTTAAGGCTCTGTGTGACCTTGGTTCAGGAATAAACCTCTTGCCCCTCTCTGTAATAGAGAAACTGGGAATCTATGGGGTGCAAGCTGCTAAAATCTCATTAGAGATGGCAGACAATTCAAGAAAACAGGCTTATGGACAAGTAGAGGACGTGTTAGTAAAGGTTGAAGGCCTTTACATCCCTGCTGATTTCATAGTCCTGGATACTGGAAAGGAAGAGGATGAATCCATCATCCTAGGAAGACCTTTCCTAGCCACAGCAAGAGTTGTGATTGATGTGGACAGAGGAGAATTTATCCTTCAATTAAATAAGGACAACCTTGTGATTACAACTCAAGGATCTCTCTCTGCATCCATGGAGAGGAAGCAGAAAAGGCTTCTCTCAAAGCAGAGTCAACCAAAGCCCCCATAGTCAAACTCTAAGTTTGGTGTTGGGAGGCCACAGCCAAACTCTAAGTTTGGTGTCGAACCCCCATATCCAAACTCTAAGTTTGGTGTTGGGAGGTCTCAACAAAGCTCTGCACATCTGTGAGGCTCCATGAGAGCCCACTGTCAAGCTATTGACATTAAAGAAGCGCTTGTTGAGAGGCAACCCAATGTTTAATTATCTAATTTTATTTTTGTTTTTCATGTTTTATTAGGTTCATGATCATGTGGAGTCACAAAATAAATATAAAAATTGAAAACGGAATCAAAAACAGCAGAAGAAAAATCACACCCTGGAGGAAGACCTTACTGGCGTTTAAACGCCAGTAAGAAGCATGTTTTGGGCATTCAACGCCAGAACAGAGCATGGTTCTGGCGCTGAACGCCAGAAATAGGCAGCATCTGGGCGTTTGAACGCCAGAAATGCACCCTGGAGGAGAGCTGGCGCTGAACGCCCAGAACAAGCACCAACCTGGCGCTCAACGCCCAGAGTTGTGTGCAAGGGCATTTTACATGCCTAATTTGGTGCAAGGTTGTAAATCCTTGAACATCTCAGGATCTGTGGAACCCACAGGATCACCTCAGGATCTGTGGACCCCACAGGATCTCCACCTACCTCCACTCACTTCTTCTCACCCCTCTTTCACACAATCCCATAAACACTCTTCCCCAAAACCCTTCACCAATCACCATAATCTCTCTTCCCCATCACCTCTTCACCACTCACATCCATCCACTCTTCCCCATAAACCTACCTCATAAACTCCACCTACCTTCAAAATTCAAAACCAATTTCCCACCCAAACCCACCCTAAATGGCCGAAACTTACCCCCCTCCCTTCCCTATATAAAGCCTTCCATTCTTCCTCATTTTCACACAACACAACCCTCTTTTCTATTCTTGGCCGAAACACACCTTCCCCCTCCTCTCCATATTTTCTTCTTCTTCTTCTTCATCTTTTCTTTCTTCTCTTGCTCGAGGGCGAGCAAAATTCTAAGTTTGGTGTGGTAAAAGCATAAGCTTTTTGTTTTTCCATTACCATTGATGGCACCTAAGACCGGAGAATCCTCTAGAAAAGGGAAAGGGAAGACAAAAGTTTCCACCTCCGAGTCATGGGAGATGGAAAGGTTCATCTCCAAAGCCCATCAAGGCCACTTCTATGATGTTGTGGCCAAGAAGAAGGTGATCCCCGAGGTCCCTTTCAAACTCAAAAGAAATGAGTATCCGGAGATCCGACATGAAATTCAAAGAAGAGGTTGGGAAGTTCTAACAAACCCCATCCAACAAGTCGGCATCCTAATGGTTCAAGAGTTCTATGCTATTGCATGGATCACTAGGAACCATGATCAAAGTAAGAACCCGAACCCAAAGAATTATCTCACCATGGTTCGGGGGAAATACTTAGATTTTAGTCCGGAAAATGTGAGGTTGGCGTTCAACTTGCCAAACATGGAAGAGAACGCATGCCCCTACACAAGGAGAGTCAACTTTGATCAAAGGTTGGACCAAGTCCTCATGGACATATGTGTAGAAGGAGCTCAATGGAAGATTGACTCAAAAGGCAAACCGGTTCAACTAAGAAGACTGGACCTTAAGCCTGTAGCTAGAGGATGGTTGGAGTTCATTCAATGCTCAATCATTCCCACTAGCAACCGGTCTGAAGTTACTATAGACCGGGCCATCATGATCCATAGCATCATGATTGGAGAAGAAGTGGAAGTTCATGAGATTATACCTCAAGAACTCTACAAAGTGGCTGACAAGTCCTCCACTATGGCAAGATTAGCCTTTCCTCACCTCATCTGCCACCTATGCAATTCGGCTGGGATTGACATAGAGGGAGATATCCTCATTAAAGAGGACAAGCTCATCACTAAGAAAAAGATGGAGCAAGCAAGAGAGCCCATTCATGGAGCTCAAGAGGCGCATGAAGCTCATCACCATGAGATCCCGGAGATGCCTCAAATGCCTTTTCCTCCACAAAACTATTGGGAGCAAATCAACACCTCCCTAGGAGAACTAAGCTCCAACATGGGACAATTAAGGGTGGAACATCAAGAGCACTCCATCATCCTTCATGAAATAAGAGAAGATCAAAAAGCAATGAGGGAGGAGCAACAAAGACAAGGAAGAGACATAGAAGAGCTCAAGGACATCATTGGTTCCTCAAGAAGGAAACGCCACCATCACTAAGGTGGACTCATTCCTTGTTCTTACTTTCTCTGTTTTTCGTTTTCTCTATGTTAAGTGCTTATCTATGTTTGTGTCTTCATTACATGATCATTAGTAGTTAGTAACTTTGTCTTAAAGTTATGAATGTCCTATGAATCCATCACCTCTCTTAAATGAAAAATGTTTTAATTCAAAAGAACAAGAAGTACATGAGTTTTGAATTTATCCTTGAACTTAGCTTAATTATATTGATGTGGTGACAATGCTTCTTATTTTTTGAATGAATGCTTGAACAGTGCATATATCTTTTGAAGTTGTTGTTTAAGAATGTTAAATATGTTGGCTCTTGAAAGAATGATGACAAGGAAACATGTTATTTGATAATCTGAAAAAATCATAAAAATGATTCTTGAAGCAAGAAAAAGCAGCAAAGAACAAAGCTTGCAGAAAAAAAAAGAGAAAAAAAAATAGGCGAAAAAAAAAATAGAAAGAAAAAGCAAGCAGAAAAAGCCAAAAGCTCTTAAAACCAAGAGGCAAGAGCAAAAAGCCAATAACCCTTAAAACCAAAAGGCAAGGGTAAATAAAAAGGATCCCAAGGCTTTGAGCATCAGTGGATAGGAGGGTCTAAAGGAATAAAATCCTGGCCTAAGCGGCTAAACCAAGCTGTCCCTAACCATGTGCTTGTGGCGTGAAGGTGTCAAGTGAAAACTTGACACTGAGTGGTTTTAAAGTCAAGGTCCAAAGCAAAAAAAGAGTGTGCTTAAGAACCCTGGACACCTCTAATTGGGGACTTTAGCAAAGCTGAGTCACAATCTGAAAAGGTTCACCTAATTATGTGTCTGTGGCATTTATGTATCCGGTGGTAATACTGGAAAACAAAGTGCTTAGGGCCACGGCCAAGACTCATAAAATAGCTATGTTCAAGAATCATCATACTGAACTAGGAGAGTCAATAACACTATCTAAACTCTGAGTTCCTATAGAAGCCAATCATTCTGAACTTCAATGGATAAAGTGAGATGCCAAAAGTATTCAAGAGGCAAAAAGCTACAAGTCCCGCTCATCTGATTGGAGCTATGTTTCATTGATAGTTTGGAATTTATAGTATATTCTCTTCTTTTTATCCTATTTGATTTTCAGTTTCTTGGGGACAAGCAACAATTTAAGTTTGGTGTTGTGATGAGCGGATAATTTATACGCTTTTTGGCATTGTTTTTAGTATGTTTTTAGTAGAATCTAGTTACTTTTAGGGATGTTTTCATTAGTTTTTATGTTAAATTCACATTTCTGGACTTTACTATGAGTTTGTGTGTTTTTCTGTGATTTCAGGTATTTTCTGGCTGAAATTGAAGGACTTGAGCAAAAATCATATTCACAGGCTGAAGAAGGACTGCTGATGCTGTTGGATTCTGACCTCCCTGCACTCAAAGTGGATTTTCTAGAGCTACAGAACTCAAAAAGGCGCGCTTCCAATTGCGTTGGAAAGTAGACATCCAGGGCTTTCCAACAATATATAATAGTCCATACTTTGGCCAAGTTTAGACGACATAAAAGGGCGTTGAACGCCAGTTCTACGCTGCTGTCTGGAGTTAAACGCCAGAAACAAGTCACAAACCAGAGTTGAACGCCAGAAATACGTTACAACCTGGCGTTCAACTCCAGAAAGAGCCTCTGCACGTGTAACATTCAAGCTCAGCCCAAGCACACACCAAGTGGGCTCCGGAAGTGGATTTATGCATCAATTACTTACTTCTGTAAACCCTAGTGACTAGTTTATTATAAATAGAACTTTTTATCATTGTATTCGCAGTCTTGGTTACTCCGGTTCCCCTCTGGGACCGAGACCAATGAACTCCATTATCACTTATGTATTTTCAACGGTAGGGTTTCTACACTCCATAGATTAAGGTGTGGAGCTCTGCTGTTCCTCAAAGATTAATGCAAAGTACTACTGTTTTCTATTCAATTCATCTTATTTCGCTTCTAAGATATTAATTCGTACTTCAACCTGAATGTGATGAATGTGACAATTATCATCATTCCCTATGAACGTGTGACGAACCCCAATTTGAGGGTTTATCTTGTGCCGATTTCGGGGGTTTTATCAATGATTCCACACACTTTCTATATGAAAATACAAGATTTTGCATTCCTTTCCTAGTTTCGCCTCATGAATGAAAACATGCTTATTTCGCACTAAAATAGATACATTTCTAATCTTCTCTTGATGCCATTCGATGCCGTGACTTGTGTGTTAAGTGGTTTCAGGATATAGAGTAGGAATGGACCGAAAGAGAGGAGGAAGACAGGTACAAAGGAAGGAAGCATGAGGATTGAGCTTTGGAAATTTCCGCATGGGCGCGTGCGCGCACCTTGCGCGCCCGCGCGGATAGGGCAACGTGGAGCCAAAGCCAAGAGCCGGCTTGAGAAGCGGCTAAGCCAGGATCTTCATGGGCGCGCACGCGTACATCACGCCTCCGCGCACATTACAAGACGTCTCAACGGCGCGTGCGCGCCGATTTACGAATATGATTTCTTTTAGAAGTCACGTGACTTAGGCGTGGAGGCAGTTAAGGATCCCACTCTTGGAGAAACACCTTGGCGGGAAAAGCTTAAGAAAACCAAAGGAACAAGGGTTAAGCACACTTAGTTAGTTCATTTTCTAGATCTAGATATTTTGGGGAGAAGAGAGTGAGTTACACTTTTTGGGAGAAGAAGAGGGAGATTCCAAGCTTCACTAGGGTTCATCCTCATCTAATTTCTGAATTTTCAATGACTTTTTGGTGAGATCCACTACAATTCTCACTCCACCTTGTTCATGTCATAGATTTTCTTCTCCAATTTCAAGTAGTAGATGCAATTGATCAATTCTCATAGATCTAGAATTCAACTTTGTAATTTGGATTTCGTCTCTATTTTGGACTTTCGTTACTACTCGTTGAGATTTGTTGTTAGATCTTTGTGTTGCAATACTTTCAATTTGACTTTCCTTCTCATTTTACTATGACTTTCCTTATTGCTCATCACATGTTTGATAAAATGACAACACTAGCTGTGGAGTAGAATTTTCACACTTGGCATAGGGTTTGGTCCTTGGAAGAAGTTGAATAGTTGTATCAATAGTTGATTTGGAATTAGGGATTGCTAGTTGGCTTGGAGTGCACTAAAGCTAGATTCCCATAAGGTGAAGCTAGGACTTGTGACTCAAGTTGATTGCTTTCATTTGACCTCCCTCTATACCTAGGGGATAACTAAATGAAGCAAGGCCTAATTGTTGTCAACATTGAATGGACTATAAGGATAGAATTTCTAATGCCAACCCTAAGCCAAGTCTTTTGATAATTGATTGTTTGTTTCTCATTACTTTGCTAAAACCTTCAAAGAATTCCAACAAGGCTTACTAAATCAATAAGATGCACACTTTGGCAATTCCAAGGGAGAACGACTCGGGAGACTAGTACTCTCGGATATAGATTGTAGATTTGTTTGATAAAGGATTTTGCGTCGGTTTAGACTATACTACGATTGATCATTTGATAATTTCTATACCGGAAAAAAAAATCATTTGTCAACGTGTGCCTGACAACCACTTCCGTTCTACCTTAGATTGAATGAGTGTCTCTTAGATATCTTAATCGGAATCTTCGTGGTGTAAGCTAGAATGATGGCGGCATTCAAGAGAATCCGGAAAGTCTAAACCTTGTCTGTGGTATTCCGAGTAGGATTCAATGATTGAATGACTGTGACGAGCTTCAAACTCGCGATTGCTGGGCGTAGTGACAGACGCAAAAGGAGGGTGAATCCTATTCCAGCATGATCGGGAACCTCAGATGATTAGCCGTGCCGTGACAGGGCATCTTGGACCATTTTCACAAGAGGAGGGGATGTAGCCACTGACAACGGTGATGCCCTTGCATAAAGCTAGCCATAGAAGGAAGTAAGACTAATTGGATGAAGATAGCAGGAAAGCGGAGGTTCAGAGGAACGATTGCATCTCCACACGCTTATCTGAAATTCTCACCAATGATTTACATAAGTATTTCTATCCTTCTTTTATTACTACATTTCGAAAACTACATAACTATTTTATATCCGCCTTACTGAGATTTACAAGGTGACCATAGCTTGCTTCATACCAACAATCTTCGTGGGATTCGACCCTTACTCACGTAAGGTATTACTTGGACGACCCAGTGCACTTGCTGGTTAGTTATGCGAAGTTGTGAAGATATGTTTAGACCATGGTTCTGTGCATCCGTTTTTGGTGCCATTGCCAGGGAATCAATTTCGAATAATAATTCACAACCTGAGTAACAATTTCGCATACCACTTATAAGAAAATCTCAATCAAAAACCAACCACGCAATCAAACAACACAATCATTAATTCAGCACCAAAGTTCATTCTCAAGTGTAGCACGCCAGGACAAACACAGGCAAGACAAACAAGGAAAGCACAGGTTTAGGTAGCAGTTACAGCAAATAGTTCAAGTAGCAGTTAAGAACAGTTTAGCAATTAGGCAAGCCAAAACAAGTTCAAACCCAAGCAAAGCATACAAATGCATATGATGCATGCCTGTCCTATGATTGATGAGGCTCGTCTGTCGGTTATCCAGTCAGCCCGACAAGTCTGAATTGTCCTTAGACTGTCCCCCGATGTGCATCCCCAAGAGTCTATGCATAGCTTTTTCTCAAATAATTAATATTGCTCAATGGGGTAACATTCCTGGGAATTTATATAGTGTCCGGCCACACTTACGTCGTAGGGTCAAGAGAGTATCGAGTTCTCTACCTGGTACACGTGGTGGCAAGCCACGTCACTTTATCCAAGGAAACTCGTGTCTCAGATAATTCAATTTCATAAGCTATATAAATAATTCATTGAACATTCATCAATGTCTAAGTCATTCTCAACATCATCATCATTCATCAATCCATATTTCATTTCCAATTTCCAATTTCATTCAAAATCATATTTCACAGAAAATCCTCATCATCCTTCTTTCCATTCCATTCGCTGACAATTCCCAATCCAAAACATAACTCTTCCTTTGATAAATAAAGTAATCTTAAACCATATAATTCTTAAAATTAAACCTTTTTAAAATAACTACTTCAAATAAAACTTCTAATTTTATAAAATTTCGGTAGCATCTCCTCTAAAACTTGGACATTGCCACCCTTTTCGGGTCCCATCCAATCATTCCTCAAATCAACCAATTCCAAATCTGAATCATTTTCCCGAGTTGAACCAGTTCCAATATCAAATTATTTTCAAATCAAACCAATTCCAACAATAAAACTCTTTTTTAAAATCAAATCAGCTCAAATATTAAATCATTTATAAAAATCAAACCAACTCAAAATCAAACCGCTCTCAGAATCAATTTTCATATCTCAAATTATTTCCAAAATCGATTCATTTATATTTCCAAGTAAACTCCAAAATCAAGAAAATCCATCTTTCATAATAATCAAGTAAATAACATTTCAAACCGGTTTTTATCAACAACTATACACCACTCATGCAATCAAGCACCCAATAATCTAGTCCAACAAACCATCACGTCCACAAGACAAATATAATCACAGAAGTATATCTTTTTGCATCAATATCTATTTATCACAACTCTGTAATGTAAAATAGATTTTAAGAAAAACCCCTATCTCAGTTAGCTGAGTTCGCATAACTTATCGTGATAATTCCCTTTCCTTTTAATTCATGGTAGTAGCGATAACATTAACCCCACGAGGACAGCAACAATTCTGATGCCTCTTATAGTAATCGCATTATTACAAATTGCAATTACAGTAGCTGGAACTGTTTCAAGAAACCCAGACAAAGACATATACAAAAATCAAATCAAAACAAGCATGGAAAAGATAGTAAAATATGTAAACAGCCTAGAATCGAAAAAGATACCTGACCCGAATCATTAAGAATAGCTCTGGTGTCTGCTCCCAGCGACAGAAAAAAATAGAAATCAAACCCGGGCATCCGTCCTAGCGGCAGTAACATCACTCCGAGCAATTAAGGCAGCAAAGACACCAACAATAATAAGAATAGTGGAACAAAATAGAAGCGGAACAAATTCAAGAAAGGAAGAAACAGTTACCAGTAAATCTGGCCTGGTTTCGGCGACAATGTATAACTAAGTAACTCGCGGCAATAGAAACCCAAGAAGACAGAGGCTTTAGCTGTGGTCTCCGGTGACGCAGCAGCAACCTGGGTGCAACCATGGCGGGCCCAACAGCTTCAGTGACAACTCCCGGCAAGCACAGCAACTCTAATCGCACCTATAATAACCGAAACTCAATTATATAACAAATACCACCATAAATTCCTCAGTAACTTATAACAGAATGACGATTATGGATGTTCGGAACGAGAATAGCTTACTGTAATTAGGGACCCATGGAAACGGAGCAGCGGCGGCAATTCCAGCACTCAGAAGAACCGAAACCAGCCTAAATAAATCGGTCCAGTACCAAAACTAGAACCAGATGGGTTTGGAACGGTAAGAGCGTCCTCCTACAACTGCAACAGCATTTTCCTGCATCCTTCAATGAGCAAAGATAGAATAGTAACGGCATCTCCCACCACCGTCACCTCCTCTCTTCCAGTGACCAGCTCCAGTGGCAAGGACAGTGAAGGCTTCGGCGGCGACAGCCATGGGAGCTCGACGCGAAGCTGACAGCTACAGGAGACACGAATGGCGGCGATTCCTCCCGTGGATGCAGCTGACAGCGTGAATCGTTCTCCCTCTGCCCGATCTCTCTCTCTCCTCTTTGCGACATCGCCAGCGACGATGGTGGCGGAAGCTCGTGCTCCTTCCTTCCTCAGCGACAACGACGCGGCTTGTGACCCCCGTGAACAGCGACGATAGGGCGTGGGTCCTCTTCCATCCCACTGCGCCTTTCATCTGCGAACCTTCTCTCTCTCGCACGCGGCTGGACTAGCGGCGACGACGGCAGCAAGACCCTCCACGCGCCAGGGCATTCTTCCTCTCTTCCCACTTTTTTCTTCTCAGTTTCCCCCTCTCCTCTCTGTCCCTTCTCCATTCTCCCTCTTCTTTCTTTTTCTTTTTTTTTTGTTTTGTTTTGGTGAAAGGGGTGAGCAGCTGAGGGTTTTGGGGGGTGGTCACGGTGCTGTTAGTATTAGGAAGGTTAGGGTTTAATTTGGGAATATTTGGGTTAATTAGGATTTGGTAATTCTAATCAAATTTGGGTATATTTTATTAATTCGAAATCTAATTTAATCCCTTTAAATTACTTTAAAAAATATTACTTAATTATCAATTTGCTAATTAGATTTTAATAAAGTATCTTAATTTAAAATTAGAGATGATATAATTTATTTTTATGAAATTAAAATATTAAATTCTAAAATCTCAATTTTTTAAATTAAATCATATAAAATTCTTATTCTTTTACAACTGCTAAATTTTATAATTTAAGTATAGAAAATTATTCAACAATAATGAAATTAAGTAAAATTTATATTTTATTTATCAAAACCTGATTTAATTATTTTCAATGAAATAATTTTTGAAAATAAAATCTCTAATAAATAAATAAATTTGAAATTGGCTCATAATAAAAAAATTTTCCAAAATTTCTGGGTCTTACATGTGAGGTTAACAAAAAACATACATTACATACACCTAATTCAATAGAAATAAACTAAGTACAAACACATATAATACAAAAGTACATGGTAAATCCGACATACATAGGTATCATCAATGGAAACATAAAATAGTAAGCTACGGCCCCTGCCTATCCTCATCCTCGTCGGCAGAGTCATGTCCAAATGCGCCCAGGAGATGCGACCCTGTCCCACATCGAGCGGCCCGTCTCACTCTGGTGTGCCTCTGGTGCTGCTATGCTGGAGGATCGATATGCGACCCTGTCCCATATGCAGATGCAGGCGTCCCACCCAATCCCAACCTACTGTCATACGGGCTGCCAACGGGCTCATTCAGGTCTACATGTAGTTGGGGCTGGAATCCATGAGGGTCAGACATCTGTGGCTGGTACCACTGCCAATCATCCATGTTTGGGTGGTAGCCCTGCACAACGTCCATCTGGGGCTGGGTCTCAGGCACCTAATCCTGTGGGGTCTGCTGATGAAAATATGGAGGGCCGTCATCCCGGATGAGATCTGCAAAGTCGGAATAGAACTGTGAAGTCCCAACCTCATGGTCCATATCCATCGTGAAAGTCGGACCCGCCGGGTCATCATACATCTGGCTATCGATGTCGTGGTATATCTGGGAGCTGAAAACATGTGTAAAAGAAACCTCCTGGGTCTCTGCCGCTGCATGCCCAGTGGGTCTATCACTAGGACCAGCAGATGTGCCCCTGATGAACCACCCCGATGCTGAGGACGGCCACGGCGGACATGGTGATCGGCATGTCTGCCGCCGTCGCCACCGGATCTGTCAACCTGAATCATGTCATCCAGTCATCGCCATTTCCGGTCTGTAGCACGGGTACCAACGCATCGTCGGCGCTCGACGCGCCTGTTATCTGGCACGTCTGGCATGGGTACCCTCGGAGGAGCCTATGACAACCCTCTCTGAACAACATCCTGTGAGATCTCCTCAGCCCTAGGATCGGCAATCAAGAAATCTGGCGACAGAAACCTAAGAGCCACTCTGCAGCGTGATAGTGCACTCTCCAAAGGGCATATGAAAGGTATGCGTCTCAGGACGCCACCGCTCAATGAAAACACTGACTAAGGGCTCGTCCAACCAGAACCATCTGGCGTTGAGCCTTACCAAGTGGTGCAAACCCGCTCTCTCCAGATATGGTATGATCTTGACATGCAGAGGTATGTTCTGCTGCCTCCGAACACTATATATACACCTAGTCGGCTGGCCAATGTCACAGAATAAACCAAACATATAAAAAATCCAACAGTAATTTATAGTCATCTACCAGGTGACTACAATTTTAAAATTTACACTGCTAATATACACTTCCTATTTTCTAATCACGAAATTCGATAAAAGACATAAACGATTAAAATATTAATTTAAATATTACATTTTCTGATTAAAATAATAATTTAAATCTAAATTTAGATACATTAATTAACAATAAATAAATTAAAAATAACCTAAAAAACGAAAAATACGAAATATCATTAAAATAATAATTTAACTAACAAAATTATGCAAAATACATTAACTAAAAATTATAATGCTAACCTCTACCTATATGCTCCCAGCCACGTGCGCAAGCCGTTGACCTTGTATAGACTGCGTGCTTCCGCCATGATCCCGACTCCTATCTCAACTCAAATCAACCACTATTCTCTCTATTCCTCTCTCTAGAAAACCACTACTTCTCTCTCTAGGATACTTTTTCTTCCAGCACAAATATAATCTGCGAGACCCCTCCAGCGTATTTATAGTAATGCATAAACCGCTACACCCCTATTGCGGTTTATGCACAATTCACGCATACACGTAAACCGCGACACCCCCGTCGCAGTTTATGACCAGTTTTGCTTGCACGTAATCCACGACACCTCTATAGCAAATTACGTATATTCTGTAAACCGCGGGACTCTTGTCGCGGTTTACCTAGATTAAGCTAAAAATGCATTTTAGTAGACATTTTTCATTTTGTACATTTTGGTAAAACTGGTTTGCATTTTATTTAGGGTAAAGTATACATTTTGTCCCTGAAGTTTGGCAAAAGTTTTATAAATACCCTTAAGTTTTATTTTGTTTCAATTTTGTCTCAAAAGTTTTCGATTTGCATCAAATATACCCCCGACGGCTAAATTTTCAAAAAATTTAAGACCAATCTAACAATAATATATAAAAATGATGCTTGATTTACTTGTGTTGAGAGTTATTCTTATGAAATTGTTGTTGAATTGGTGTTAAATTTTTTGAAAAATTAGCCGTCAAGGGTATATTTGATGCAAATCGAAAACTTCTGAAAAAAATTGAAACAAAATAAAATTTAGGGATATTTTTGAAACTTTTGTCAAACTTCAAGGACAAAAAGTATACTTTACCCTTTTATTTATTATAGTAAATTGCCCAAGATTTTAAATTAGGATAAACTACCTTTTTTTTTAATTTTTAATGTTTAAGTTAAGTTCTAATTCCGTTCTTCACGTTTAAAATGTTTAATTTTTATTTTAAATTTATTTTACTTTTTTTTAATATTTGATTAAAATTAAATTTTTTTTTAAATATCTTTTTCTTATTGTCATATTTTTTTTATTATTTTTATTCAATTCTTAATCACTATAACTACTACTATAACTATGATAATTACAATTTTTGTCACTATTTAAATAAAAATCATAATAGAAAAAGGAATATTTAAAAAAAATATTAATTTTGACAAAAAATTTAAAATAAAATGAAATAAAAATTTTTTAAAATAAAAATAAACCTTTTTTAATATTAAAAATAAAATTATGACTTAACTTAAATATTAAAAATTATAATAGTATTTTATCCATTTAAAAAATTTCAATACATGAATATAAATTCTAGACTCCACAGTTTTTTGTTTAGTGTTTTTTTTCCCCTTAAAAATTTTATATAATAATAACAATGCATCATGTACAAGATGTCTCTGGTACGGGTTGAGAGATGGATCGAGAACTTGCGGATTGAGGCAGATGCCGGATCACTTGTCTGGAACAATGGGGGGTGGTACCTGCAAAGACACTCCGACGCTCAAGTCAGAATGGATCCAAGAGGCAGAAGGTGTCAGGGATGAGTGAATACCTGGAAGGACTTGGGTCCTCTTATTTATAGATGATGGGTGTTCTTATCTTATCTGGTCAAGATAAGACGGACGTGTGAATTCAAGAGTTGGTTAGGGCCGGTTTTTAAACCTTTCGGAGTCGGACCCGGGAAGTCGGGTAAGGTACAGTCCCGGGTTTAGAATCTGTGGCCCGGATTCGTAACACATCACATATACGAGGTTCGATCTCGAGTTGTATTTATTGATCCATGTACTAATTTTATAGATGTGAAAGTTCAATTTATGATTGAGGGATTGCAATCCCAAGTTTTATAAATCAATTCATATTCCAGCGCCTTCAATGACATTGAATTCTCTTATTTTAATTTTTAAGTTTAGTTTTTATTTATGAAAAATACATTTAAAATTAGTTAATAATTAATTATTTATATTTTATTTACAGAAAATTATTTTTTATTATATTAGTTAACAATTAATTACAAAAAAGTATTATTACTATTAAAATTAAAATATCTATGAAAAATATTTTTAAATAACTATAGCAAGTACTTATTATTACAACAAAGTCTTGTCCCACTAGATGAGATCGACTACATGAATCAAACAACGCCATTGTGTTCTGTCATGTATCATGTCTACAGAAAGATCGTTTACATGTAAATTTTGTTTAATCACCTTATAAATGATTTTTTTAGATCTTCTTCTACCTTTTGCTCCTTGTCCATCTTCCATCATGTTCACTCTCTTAATTGGGTGTTCTATGAATCTTCTTCTTACATGTCTCGTGAGACGCGATTCAACGATCTTTATTGCACTCATTATGTTAATATTTGTGATTGAATATCTTAGGGTAAAAAATCATTATAAGCCAATGCCCTCTAGAATTTACGTATATCTGTGATAAACCACTATTTTGTGGTTTATCTTGTGCTCAATTGAGTGGTTTTTATCTACTCTCCACTTATTCATACTATTTGCATGGTTTTACATTTGCCTTCCTAATTATGTGCTTTGATTGAAAACATGCTTCTTTGATCTTATATTTGCTTATTATTAATCCTCTCTTATCACCATTAGATGCCTTGATATGTGTGTTAAATGTTTTCAGATATTATAGGGTAGGAATGACTTGGAGGATGGAAAGGAAGCATGCAAAAGTGGAAGGAATACAAGAAGATGAAGAAGTTGCTAAGCTGCCCAGCCTGACCTCTTCGCACTCAAAAAGCTATAACTTTATCTACAGAAGTCCAAATAACGCGGCTTTAGTTGAGTTGGAAAGCTAACGTCTGGGGCTTCGATTTGATATATAATATGCTATAGTTCCTCTGACGCTAGGCGACGCGACCGCGTGATCCATGCGGCCGCGTCGCAGTGACGAAAATCAGCGTGTTTGAATTCTTCTCCAGCGATTTCCTTGCTGTTTTCGACCCAGTTCGCGGCCCAGAAAACACAGATTAGAGGCTATAAAGTGGGGGATTGCATCCATTCATGGGGAAGCTTTCATATTCACAATTTTAGGAGTAGATGTAGTTTTTAGAGAGAGAGAGGTTCTCTCCTCTCTCTTAGGATTAGGATTTAGGACTTCTCTTAGTTTTAGGAGTGACTCTCAATCCCAGGTTCTTTATTTTTATTTATTTTTCCAATTGGCTTATGAACTTTTCCATGTTAGATTTTACTACTTTGAATGTATTTTATTTGAGGTATTCCAGATATTTATGATTTTAATTTAGCTTTCTACATTCTTGGCTTTGGTTAAGGTAATTGGTGACGCTTGAGCTGTCAAATAAAACAGTGGTTGAAATTGGCAGATTCTGATTGAACTAGGATTGCTCTAAAGCTAGTCTCTCCACAGGAGTTGACTAGGACTTGAGAATCAAGCCAATCAGCCCACTTAACTTTCCTTTGTTTAGTAAAGGCTGACCAAGTGGGATTAAAATCCAATTCTCATCACAATTGATGAGGATAGAACTTCCAGTTCTTATACTTTGCCAAGAGTTTATTTTATAGTTATTTATTTATCTTATTCTTCTTATGCAACATACTGCTTCCTTACTTTCTAAAACCCCTAATTTACAAGACTCATAACCAATAATAAGAACATACCTCCCTGCAATTCCTTGAGAAGACGACCCGAGGTTTAAATACTCGGTTATCAATTTAAAAGGGGTTTGTTACTTGTGACAACCAAAACTTTTGTAAGAATGGTTGATTACTTGGTTTAGTAACTATACTTACAACGAGAGTTTATTATAACTTCTAAATCATCAATCTTCAGTTCTTCAAAATGGCGCCGTTGCCGGAGAATTGCAAACGTGTGCCTTATTATTGGTTATTGTAAATATTTTAAAAAAGAATTATTTTATCTTATCATTCTTATTTTTAAAAATCAAATATTTTTTTTTAAAATCATATCTTTTTCAAAATCTTTTCTTATCCTTTTTCAAAAAAAATTATATCTTTTTCAAAATATTTTCTTTTTATAAGTTTTAATTTTTATTTTCTCCTACTACTATGAACTCTCACCCCTTTGGCTATGAGTCTGGTTACAATTATGTTGCAGGAAGAAGAAATTACAATGAGAACAGGCATCAAGGTTGGAACAATCAAAGATGGGAGGAGCCACAAGGACTTGATCAATCCTCATGGCAACAACCACCTCCAATGGACTATCAACAACCACCACCATATGCCTATGAACCCTTTCCTCAACATAACTTTGGACCACCAAACTCACAAGCTCCTTTCCGCCATTCACCTCCATATGACCCTAACCCTCAACCACCATACCAACCACCTTATGAGCCATATGAACCATATATAGAACCACCCTAATTCCAACCCAATTACTCCCAAGAACCACCACTTCAATATTCATCATCTCCATATCCATCAATCCAAGAGCACTATGATCCTACTTATGAAAGCCGAGTGCATCAAGAGACAAAGGATCGTTTCAAGGAAATAGTAGATCGATTTCAGGCAACCATTCAACAAATGGAGCAAGCAGTAATTCAATGGGTTTCTAGGCACTCAAATATACAAGGATCAGCCACAGCTCCATGTGGACAGTCTAGTGAAGAGCGTAGCATGAAGGAGATACCAGAAACCCCAGTGGACAAGACAGGGAATGAATTCGTACTAGAACAAGTAGAAGAAGCTGTCATTGTTCAAGAAGAAGAAGAAGTGGTTGAAGACTTAGGAGATGCAGAACCTCCATGGGAAAGTCAAGACATAGAGCCTCCTTCCAAGACGGTTGAAATTGATGCTGAGGAGGGTGTACAACCTCCAAAGCATATCATAGTTGAAGACTTGGAAGAGGTTGATCAAGAGATGGAGATTCAAGAAGAAGAAGCACAACCTCCCATGCCCTTGGAAAGCAATGAAGAGGAGATTGAATTGAAAGAGAGCTACCAAGAGGAAGAGGTTGAAATTGAAGAAGCTTGCAAAGAGGTGGTAGTTATCAGAAAATAGCACAAGGGAGTGGAGCTTGTAATTTCATTAAAAATACCTCCCCCTAAGTTGCCATCATCCTTCACAACATTCAAGTGGGTAAAATTCATATCCCTTAGCTTTCTAATTCCACTTGAATATGAGCTACTGGAGACGGATGGTCAACTTAGAGCTCTTTGTGACATTAAGAGTAAGAGGAGGATGGCCAGTGGTAAGAATTGTCCTGCAAGGTTCATCATGGTTGGAAGCTTTAAGTTTAAGAGTAAAGGTTGGTATAGAGCTCAACTGAATGGGTCTAGGAAGTTGTTTGGCCGCTTACGTGAGAATTCAGACTGCTTGCCAGCCGGATGGAACAATATTGCTCAACTAAAAGACGGGTGCAAAGGCAAGGTCTGGGACCCCGGAATCCATTCTATCAATCACCACTCTTGGGGCCTTATCACTTGCTTTAACTTACTTGAAGGCTTTCTGCACCTAGTTTGGGATCCCGGAGGTTACTGGAGATACAAACATTGGTGGAGATTCTTGGATCAGTACAAGCATAAGCCACCATAACAGGGAGCTCACCAAATGTCCAACTTAAAAACTTTAACTAAAAGTGCCAGGTGGGAGACAACCCATCATGGTATGATCGTTCCTTTTTCAATTTTAATTTTATTTAGTTTTGTTTGTTTTTAAGTTTTATTTTATTTTATTGAACCTGGAATCATGCATAACATTCACATTAGCATTGCATTCTGCATACTGCATTATTTAAAAAAAAATGCCACGCGACGCGACCGCATCAGCGACGCGTCCGCGTCGCAAGGAGCTGGGAGAAAATAAAAACGAACAGAGAGTCACGCTGGAGCGTGGCTGGAGGCGTGCCAATGGCACAAATCGTCCCACGCGACCGCGTCATATGGGAATAATGGCCTCCCACGCGACCGCGTGCCCCACGTGGCCGCGTGATCAAGATTTCGACGTCAAAGTGGTGCACACCCGAAAGTTGTGCGAGAGTGGTGCTGGATTGGTGCTCAACGCATAATCCTTCCCACGCGGCCGTGTGACCCACGCGACCGCATCATATTCCTTTAAAGCCCACTCACGCGATCGCATGCCCCATGCGATCGCGTCACTTAAAATTTGGTACTAATATGATTTTGAACAGAGAGTTGTGCGAGTGCGAGGCTGCCCTCGCACCAGTAGCATAAAACAGGTCACACGACCGCGTGACCGACGCGACCGCGTCAGTCAGTTTAAGCGCAACTCGCGCGACCGCATGCCCCACGCAGCCGCGTCGCTTGCGCCGCATAGCTTACATAATTTTGCCACTTATCTTATCTTTTCTTTCCCCAAATCCTATTTTTCCTTTTCCCTCCTTACTTTTTTTATCCTTCTTCTTTATTTTATGTTTTCTTCTTCCTTTCTCTTCCTTTTACCTTCATTGTACATGTTTTCTTTTTTCTTTCTTTTTCTTTTAATTGGTGTTAGAAATTTATTTGGGTCATTGTGGATTGTTGCAAAAATTGTTTGGCAATTATATATATTTATTTTTAAAGGGTTGCCTGCATGTTCAATTTATTATTTTCATTAGATTATTTACCATGCATGCTATGTGTTTGTGAAAACGCCCGTATGGCATTGTGCACTGCTTTTCAGTATCTTTTATCCTACTACTCTGAATGCCTGCTTTTCACAAAACCCTTTTTCATATCATATTCATTCAATATAATTGTCATTACAAACATGTTGCTAGTTTGAAAGACTTGGTAATCTAACTTGGACATTGAATGCTTGATCTATGCTACTCATGCCTTTGCCAGCATGCCAATAAACATCTTGCATTTAATTGTTATTACATGCACCTACTATATTTCTATTAATAAACTTTTCACATGTAGTCATGACCATATGTTAAGGTCATTCTTCTTTATTGTGCATTGATTACCACCTTTCCCGCTCTCTTCCTTGCTTTACCCCTTTAAATTTAATTTACTTTCTCTTCTCTTTTTCAGGATGACCACCAAGAAAGGAAAAGAGAAAGCTACCCCCAAACTACCGGCAAGAAAAGGAACAAAAAGAGCCCCAGCTGAGGAACCACAACCCCCGTCCACTTGCAAATCTTAGCATGCACCGAGGACGGTGCAATCTTTAAGTGTGGGGAGGTCGATACCGATCTCCGTGGGTTAGTACCTTCCTATCTCAAATACCAATGGTTTATTTTTCTTGTTAGTTGTTGCATTTGCATATTTAATTGCATATTTGTTTGATTTTTTTTTTTTTTTGCATATTTTACCACTTGGTTAAAGTAATATTTTCTTTTTCAAGAAACCTTTTAGAAAATTTCACTAATTTGAATAAAATTTAATGTTACACTTGTTTGAAGAAATATTATACTGGAACATGGTTTAGAGCTCGAACACACAAAACCTGTGAGATTTTGAGCCTATTTGAATTGGTTGCATTTTTCAACCAATATTTTATTTTTGATGTGTGTATTTTTCTCTCTAAAATTGTGATCTTTGTCTTGCTTAATTCTATATTTCCATTATTTTATGTATGCATACACTTCCATGATTGAGGCCTTTGTTTCACTGAGCTTACATACTCATATGGCCTTACCTTTCATTATCCCTTGCAAACCAATTTTGAGCCTATTTTACCCCTTTGTTCTTTACTTTAGCACATCATTAACTCTAAGCGGAAAACAATAATGTCCTTAATTTGAATCCTTGGTTAGCTTAGACTAGTGAGATGCTTATGATTTAAGTGTGGGGAAATTGGGATTGAAAACATTTGGTTTGAAGAAAATTGAGTATGTTAGAATTTTCTGAAAATGTGAAAGAAATATTTAGGACATGTCATGCATTCAAAAATTTAATCATATGCATTGAAAAAAAAAAAGAAGAAGAAGAAAAAGAGAAAAAGAAAAGAAAAAGAGCAATTAAGCAAAAAGGGGACAAAATGCCCCAAAGTAAGTGAAAGCAATGCATATGTACTGTACTTGAAATTAGAATGCATGAATATGTGGAAAACATGGTTAATGGATGGTTAGATGTTGTATTATGATTACATGGATTGTTTAAGTTAGGTGGGGAAAGTTTAAGTTAATTAAGGATTCAGATTTTAGTCCATTTGGCCAAATACAATCCTACCTTGACCCTAACCCCATTACAACCCTTAAAAGACCTCTTGATATGTGTATCTGTGCATTAAATTTATGTTGATTGTTAGATGAAGAGCAAGCCTTAGAAAGCAAGGTTAGTAGAGAATTGAGAGATCGAACCTTAAACACCTGAGTGATTAGAGTGTATACACTACCAGTAAGGGTTCGATGCTCAATTCCTTGTTCCCTGCTTTCATAAGCTATTTTCTTCTTGCAAGTCTATTTTGTACTTCATTTTCATGATTTGAATTAGTAAAATCCAGTTCATATTTCTTTTTGAAAAATTTGTTTATCTTTAACTAAGTAGGTAGAAACATTTTGCATGTAGTTGCATTCATATAGATAGGTTGCATTTCATACATTCTTACTTTCCTCTTCACCCCTTTATAGTTTCTCTTGAACTTAGCATGAGGACATGCTAATGTTTAAGTGTGGGGAGGTTGATAAACCACTATTTTATGGTTTATCTTGTACTCAATTGAGTGGTTTTTATCTACTCTTTACCCACTTATTCATACTATTTGCATGGTTTTACATTTGCCTTCCAAATTATGTGCTTTGATTGAAAACATGCTTCTTTGATCTTATATTTGCTTATTATTAATCCTCTCTTATCACCATTAGATGCCTTGATATGTGTGTTAAGTGTTTTCAGATATTATAGGGCAGGAATGACTTGGAGGATGGAAAGGAAGCATGCAAAAGTGGAAGGAATACAAGAAGATGAAGAAGTTGCTAAACTGCCCAGCCTGACCTCTTCGCACTCAAACAGCGATAACTTTATCTATAGAGGTCCAAACGACGCGGTTCCAGTTGAGTTGGAAAGCTAACGTCCGGGGCTTCGATTTGATATATAATATGCTATAGTTCCCCTGACGCTAGGCGACGCGACCGCGTGATCCATGCGGCCGCATTGCAGTGACGGAAATCAGCGTGTTTGAATTCTTCTCCAGCGATTTCCGGGCTGTTTTCGACCCAGTTCGCGGCCCAGAAAACACAGATTAGAGGCTATAAAGTGGGGGATTGCATCCATTCATGGGGAAGCTTTCATATTCACAATTTTAGGAGTAGATGTAGTTTTTAGAGAGAGAGGTTCTCTCCTCTCTCTTAGAATTAGGATTTAGGACTTCTCTTAGTTTTAGGAGTGACTCTCAATCCCAGGTTCTTTATTTTTATTTATTTTTTCAATTGGCTTATGAACTTTTCCAAGTTAGATTTTACTACTTTGAATGTATTTTATTTGAGTTATTCCAGATATTTATGATTTTAATTTAGCTTTCTACATTCTTGGCTTTGGTTAAGGTAATTGGTGACGCTTGAGCTGTCAAATAAAACAGTGGTTGAAATTGGCAGATTCTGATTGAACTAGAATTGCTCTAAAGCTAGTCTCTCCACATGAGTTGACTAGGACTTGAGAATCAAGCCAATCAGCCCACTTAACTTTCCTTTGTTTAGTAAAGGCGGACCAAGTGGGATCAAAATCAAATTCTCATCACAATTGATAAGGATAGGACTTCCAGTTCTTATACTTTGCCAAGAGTTTATTTTATAGTTATTTATTTATCTTATTCCTCTTATGCAACATACTGCTTCCTTACTTTCTAAAACCCCTAATTTACAAGACTCATAACCAATAATAAGAACATACCTCCCTGCAATTCCTTGAGAAGACGACCCGAGGTTTAAATACTCGGTTATCAATTTAAAAGGGGTTTGTTACTTGTGACAACCAAAACTTTTGTAAGAAAGGTTGATTGCTTGGTTTAGTAACTATACTTACAACGAGAGTTTATTATAACTTCTAAATCATCAATCTTCAGTTCTTCAAAATGGCGCCGTTGCCGAGGAATTGCAAACGTGTGCCTTATTATTGGTTATTGTAAATATTAAAAAAAATTATTTTATCTTATCATTCTTATTTTTAAAAAATCAAATATTTTTTTTTAAAAATCATATCTTTTTCAAAATCTTTTCTTATCCTTTTTCAAAAAAAAATTATATCTTTTTCAAAATATTTTCTTTTTATTAGTTTTAATTTTTATTTTCTCCTACTACTATGAACTCTCACCCCTTTGGCTATGAGTCTGGTTACAATTATGTTGCAGGAAGAAGAAATTACAATGAGAACAGGCATCAAGGTTGGAACAATCAAAGATGGAAGGAGCCACAAGGACTTGATCAATCCTCATGGCAACAACCACCTCCAATGGACTATCAACAACCACCATCATATGCCTATGAACCCTTTCCTCAACATAACTTTGGACCACCAAACTCACAAGCCCCTTTCTGCCATTCACCTCCATATGACCCTAACCCTCAACCACCATACCAACCACCTTATGAGCCATATGAACCATATATAGAACCACCCCAATTCCAACCCAATTACTCCTAAGAACCACCACTTCAATATTCATCATCTCCATATCCATCAATCCAAGAGCACTATGATCCTACTTATGAAAGCCGAGTGCATCAAGAGACAAAGGATCGTTTCAAGGAAATAGTGGATCGATTTCAGGCAACCATTCAACAACTGGAGCAAGCAGTAATTTAATGGGTTTCTAGGCACTCAAATATACAAGGATCAGCCACAGCTCTATGTGGACAGTCTAGTGAAGAGCGTAGCATGAAGGAGATACCAGAAACCCCGGTGGACAAGACAGGGAATGAATTCGTACTAGAACAAGTAGAAGAAGCTATCATTGTTCAAGAAGAAGAAGAAGTGGTTGAAGACTTAGGAGATACAGAACCTCCATGGAAAAGTCAAGACATAGAGCCTCCTTCCAAGACGGTTGAAATTGATGCTGAGGAGGGTGTACAACCTCCAAAGCATATCATAGTTGAAGACTTGGAAGAGGTTGATCAAGAGATGGAGATTCAAGAAGAAGAAGCACAACCTCCCATGCCCTTGGAAAGCAATGAAGAGGAGATTGAATTGAAAGAGAGCTACCAAGAGGAAGAGGTTGAAATTGAAGAAGCTTGCAAAGAGGTGGTAGTTATCAGAAAAGAGCACAAGGGAGTGGAGCTTGCAATTTCATTGAAAATACCTCCTCCTAAATTGCCATCATCCTTCACAACATTCAAGTGGGTAAAATTCATATCCCTTAGCTTTCTAATTCCATTTGAATATGGGCTACTGGAGACGGATGGTCAACTTAGAGCTCTTTGTGACATTAAGAGTAAGAGGAAGATGGCCAGTGGTAAGAATTGTCCTGCAAGGTTCATCATGGTTGGAAGCTTTAAGTTTAAGAGTAAAGGTTGGTATAGAGCTCAACTGAATGGATCTAGGAAGTTGTTTGGCCGCTTACGTGAGAATTCAGACTGCTTGCCACCCGGATGGAACAATATTGCTCAACTAAAAGATGGGTGCAAAGGCAAGGTCTGGGACTCCGAAATCCATTCTATCAATCACCACTCTTGGGGCCTTATCACTTGCTTTAACTTACTTGAAGGCTTTCTGTGCCTAGTTTGGGATCCCGGAGGTTACTGGAGATACAAACATTGGTAGAGAATCCTGGATCAGTACAAACATAAGCCACCATAACAGGGAGCTCACCAAATGTCCAACTTAAGGACTTTTACTAAAAGTTCTAGGTGGGAGACAACCCACCATGGTATGATCGTTCCTTTTTCAATTTTAATTTTATTTAGTTTTGTTTGTTTTTAAGTTTTATTTTATTTTATTGAACCTGGAATCATGCATAACATTCATATTAGCATTGCATTCTGCATACTGCATTATTTAAAAAAAAAATGCTACGCGACGCGACCGCATCAGCGACGCCTCCGCGTCGCAAGGAGCTGGGAGAAAATAAAAACGAATAGAGAGTCACGCTGGAGCGTGGCTGGAGGCGTGCCAATGGCACAAATCGTCCCACGCGACCGCGTCGCTGACGCGACCGTGTCATATGGGAATAATGGCCTCCCACGCTTAACTAGAACCACTAACATAAAACAGCTTAACTAAAACCACTAACATAAAACAGCTAACATAAAACAACTAACACAAACCACTAACATAAAACAACTAACACAAACCACTAACATGAAACAACTAACATAAACCACCAACATAAAAAAAAAACCAACATAAACCACTAACATAAAACAGCTAACATAAAACAACTAAACCATACCACTAACATAAAACAACTAACATAAACCACCAACTAAACCACCAACATAAAACAACCAACACCTACCACTAACGTAAAATAGTTAGCATTAAACAACTAACGTAAACCACTAACATAAACCACTAACATAAACCACCAACGGAAACCAACTAAATAAACCACCAACTAAACCACCATCTAACCCGCATCCTAAACCTCTCAACCAAACCACCAGCAATACCACTACGCTTTACCGCTAACATAAACCGCCACTAAAACCAAATGCAAAACCACTAAGTCACATATACCGCTAGCACGAAGTTATTTCTGTACTAACCTCGTCGTTGATGACCCCGGCTATATGAGCAACTCCGTCCAAGCGATATAACCGTGCCGGATCGTCCCCCATCAGCAGAGTATTCCGTTCAGGTCTTCATCGGAGAGAATCTGGGTCGTTTTCTCTGGGATTTGGTGGTGTAGGGGAAATGAAGAATGGTTCGAATGAGGCTGATTCGAACTCCTTATATAGCCGAATCATGAGTAATTCGAACCAGGGTGGTTCGAATTACTAATGGAGCCACGAGAAGGGTAATTCGAACCAGGTTGGTTTGAATTACATGGTTAGCTATCGTAGGTATAATTCGAACTAGCCTTGTTCGAATTATGTGCAATTTAAGTTCGAACCACATTGGTTCGAATTACGTTCAACGTTTTCTCATCCTAATTCGAACTATGTTGGTTCGATTTACTAAGGAATGTAGTTCGAACCAGGCTGGTTCGAATTACATTAAAATAGGCCTTGGCTCATTGTTGAAACGATTTTACTTTTGGCTTATTTACGTAATGTGAAACTTGCCTTGCCTTATTAGGATTTTTTGCCCAATATCTTATTAACTTAATTACTATTAGTACTTTAGTAGTGTCATGTGTGAATGGATATCACATAATTATTATAATGGATGAATGAATATCCTATATGGAAAGAATCAATCAAATAAAAATGTATATTAGATATGGTTCTTTTAACAAATTATATCAATTATATGACAATCAAACATAATTATTGACTTATTGTAATTAAATTAGAATTAAAGTATTGTATCATTAATTATAAATTTATTTTTAATTTTCAAATAGATCAATCCTATTCTATAGATATAATCCCTGAATATAATGAAACGTTATGACTTTAAAAAATTACAAAATTTTTAAATCAATTTTCTTTATTTTTTTCTTAGCATCTAGTTTATTTTTCCGTACCTTGCATGAGATTAAATTTAATTTAAATTATACATATTATTAAATATTACTATAAATTATATACACAATTATTAAGGTAGGTTATACTTTGTATTTTCACAATATTTATTTTCGCAAATTTTTGGTTATCTCTATTTGCGAGTTGTCTTATTTTAATTTTCTAAAATTATTAAAAATTTAGCTACTAAAATTTTGAGTTATATAAAAATACTTAATTTTGATTTAGTTTTCATATTCACAATATAATGAATTAGTCCATATAATTTATTATATTGAGCAAATTATTTTTTTTATCTTTGAAAAAAATATTTTTATATTTTTTAATAAAAATTATAAATATATTTAATTATTTTAAATTAAAATTTAATTTCGATATTTATCTACAACATTACTAAAATTAGATCTTTTATATTTTACTTTAAGCTTTTAATTTTATTAAAAAAATTATGATTCAAAAATTTTAATTATTAAGTAAATTAATAAATTATCAATGTGTAAACATTAAATTGAGTAGATTTTTTTTTCGTTTGCTTTCTCAGCGCCCCATTAAATTCTAGGTAGAACAATCCTCAGCGCCTCCTCCATCTGCTAGAGGAATCTCTCAAAAACAAACACAGGCAAAATAGAAAAGAAAAACACAAGTATAACTATTAGAGCAGCGCAAGTAGATTAAGTGGCAGATAGTTACAGTTAAACAATTAGGCAAGTCAAAACAATACATATTCAAACAAATCATTCAAATGCACATGATATATGCCTGTCCTATTGGCCATGAGCTCACATGTCGGTTACTTTTCCCGAACCCGACACACTCGATAGCTAACCCGAATATCGTCTCTCTGATATGCATCCACACTCTTGGGGTATAGTACTCGTTCCACTCATGAGATATAGTGCTCGCCACACTCTTGGGATATAGTACCCGCCGCATTTTTCAGGATAAAGTCCAAACTCTTGGGATTACTGTCCGCCACACTCTTGGGATATAATGCCCACCACACTCATAGGATATAGTACCTAATGCATTTTCTATAATAAAATGCTCCCACACTCTTAAAATATATTTTTCGCCACACTCTAGGAGTATAGTGTCCAACACACTTTACAAAAAGAGAGAATATAACACATTAAAAGAGAAAAAAATTATACAAAAAAAAAAATTATACACAACTAATATGCTTATCATACCATCTTTAACATACTCAAGATCAAACATATTCAAAATCAGAAGCAAAATCACAATTTAATATACTCATCCAATCACAATTCTATTTATTTTTTTAATTACACCATCTAATGAAAAAAAATAATATAAGTGTTTGTCTTATTCAATTCAACAACACTCTTATTTCATGAATTATATATAGAATTTTAATATGGATTTACATCTGAATGTTTAACAATTATTGAAAAATATCTAACACGAAAAACATTATATAGATATATATATCAAATAATTATTTAAAATATTTATATAATAAAAATCATTAATATAAAAATTTAATTTTTATGCATTATTGTGTAAAGCAATTTCGTACCTATATTAAATCACGTAACACTATATTTAATAAAAATAATTATTGTTTAATTTTTATTATATAAATAGTCATCCCAAAAAATAAATATATCATTATCAAAGCATCAAAATTAAATTTTAATATAACTTTTAATACAAATTTATAAAATCTATGTGCACATTTATTTTTTTAATTAAAATGAGTCATCCACTAACAATATACTTATAAGTAGGTTCATTTATAAATAAAATTAATTATAAATTTATCATAAACATTACCCGATCTACTTGCAATTATAATATATTATAATATATATATATATATATATATTTGAAGTAGATAAAAATTGAGCTCACATATATTCATTTCTAAAAATTTGTATTATAATATATTATAATATATAATTAAAAATAATTATATATATATATATATATATTAATTATATTTGAAGTAGATAAGAATTGCGTTCACATACATTCATCTCTAAAAATTTGTAGAAACACTAAATTAATTACTCTAATATTTTAAAGATATTTGTTTTTTTTTTTTTATAAATCGTACCTGTTACTTAAATAAATAGAATAGAGAAAACGTTTACCCAAATGTGCAAAACTGGTTCTTGTTACCTGCATGTGCAAAAAGCCATTTTTATGTAATCCGTGGCAACCCACCACGGTTTCAAAACGTGCATAAACCGTGGCAGGTCCCAACGGATTATGGCCAAAAGATATAGAGTGTAAACCGTGGTAGGTCACCATGGTTTACTAAGGAGAGATGGCGTGCATAAACCGTGGAGAGTCACCACGGTTTATGAAGAAACTTGTTTGCACATAAAATCTTGTGGGTCACCACGGTTTATGTGTGGTAAATAATGGCCAGAAAACCTTGTTAATTTTATGTCCAAGAGACACAACTTATTTTTTATTTTTTTTATTATTCTTGTTAATTTTTTATAATTATATTTTTTATAATTTATAATTTTTTATAATTTTTTATAATTTATTCTAGTTTATCACCAAGCAGAATTACAAGAACACAAAATTTTGTATTTCTGTCCATCAGTGTCTTGTCCTATCCTATTTTCAGTTTCTTATCCTATTTTGTTGTTGAAAACAAAGGCAGCCTAATAAATACACACTATATAATACATTTTATAAAGAAAAAAAAATCATCTATTTCTATTGAATATTTATAATAAAATTTTTTCGTTCTCTTTATGTATTATTGGCTAATATATACTATAAAATTTTTACATGTATTATAAAAAATATTAATGAACATAATAAAATAATTACTTATTAATATTTTTTAGAGTATTCATTAATATTCTTATAATATAATAAATATTTTTTATTTTAAATTTAACAAATACTAATGTATCAATATACACTTATATGTGAATTTATTAAATCTATATAAAAGATTTAATCAATAAGCATGTTAATGAATATTAATATACCAATATTAACAAGTAATTATTTTATTGTACTCATTAATATGTTATAGTGTAATGAATCTTTATTTTATAAATGAAAAAATAAAGATGAATATAATGAGAGAGGTCACCTTAAGCTTAAACGAACTTTTGAGTAGTTTTTATAAGTTCGCCTAAGATTTTGAAAATTTCATAAAAACTCAAAATAAAAAATAAAAACACAGATTCCAAACATTAATGTTAGTGTAATTTATTTTTAAAAATATTTTTTTATTTTATAATAGAAAAAAATCCAAAAATTTTATGGTGTTTATTATTGGAGTCTAATTTTTTTCTAATTTATTTTACATAACAAATTTTAAATATTTTAAATTTATTAAATTTCATCATTTTAAATTAAATATTAATTTTTTATTTGTTAGTAAATAGACATCAATTTTTTAAGCACTATAAAAATTATTTTCTTAGTATTATCTATTTTTTTTTCTATTGTACTCTTTCTATTATAAAAAGCTGTTGTTGATAAGACATAATTTAAGATTCTGCTCATAAATTTATTGTGCTAATAAATTCATTTTCTATTGGACATAAAATTAACAAGGTTTTCTGGCCATTATTTACCACACATAAACCGTGGTGACCCACAAGGTTTTATGTGCAAACAAGTTTCTTCATAAACCGTGGTGACTCTCCACGGTTTATGCACGCCATCTCTCTTTAGTAAACCGTGGTGACCTACCACGATTTACACTCTATATCTTTTGGCCATAATCCGCTGGGACCTGCCACGGTTTATGCACGTTTTGAAACCGTGGTGGGTTGCCACGGATTACATAGAAATGGCTTTTTGCACATGCAGGTAATAAGAACCAGTTTTGCACATTTAGATAAACGTTTTCTCTATTCTATTTATTCAAGTAAATTGCCCTAAAATAAACTAATATATAAAACACATTGGTTTTGTTGCAGGTAGAGTTGAGCAGTGACGCGGATCTATAAAAATTTAGAAGTAAGATAAAAATATAATAAAATTTAGATATATTTATAAAAATTTAGCAGTAAAAGTAAAACTATAATAAAATTTAGGTATAGATATATGTTTTTGGCTAATTTTATAATATTCAACAAATTTAAAATTAATTTATTATAGATTTAAATTTTATTTAAGTGTCTGTCATTAGCTAATAAATTACTCACACAAAAGATGTAATTTAAATTTTTGATACTTGTATATGTAGATGATTAAGCTGATCATTTGATCAATCCAAATTAGTTTAGATATATTTAAAATTTTAAATTAAAACTTTCTATATGTATTGAAAAAAAAAAATCAAAACTGCACACATAAACATCTATACACACATTTACTTATTATAATATTTAAAATAATGAAAAGATAATTTTAGACCCATGTTATAGTATTTAAAATAATAAAAAAGTAATTTATAATAATTTTTTTATTTTTAATATGACTAACTAATATCTTTCTATGTATATTCTTAAACAATTATTTAATTTTTTATTATTTTCTATTCAATTGTAAAATTTATTTATTATATTATTTATGGTATAATAAATTTTTTAACCAAAATAATTATTATAATTAATATTATTTTAATAAAAAATATTAATACAGTATATTCATATATTTTTTGAAAAAATAATTAATAATTTAAGTTGCATTTAATTAAAAAATTAAGTTTTAATTTAATTATCAACTAATTAGCTAATATCTTTAAATTAATTATCACTATTTTTTGAGTTTATTTATTTATTTATTTATTTTTATACTAAATCAAATTTAACAATATAATTATTATTATATATTAAGCTTAACAAAATATTTTTCAACATAAAATGCAAGAAAATAATTTATATTTTATTTTAGGGACAAATATAATATAATAAAGAATATATAAATATATATATAGGTATTAATATTTTGGGCAATGTACATATATAAAATAAAAGAGAGAAAATTTTACCTGAATGCAACATTTGCAAAGTCCTTACGTGCATGTCCTTTTTTATTATTATGTAATCCGTTGGAGCTAACCACGGTTTCAAACTTATACATAAACCGTTGCAACCTGGCATTGTTTAGGTGTGAAAAAGAGTGATCATAAACCGTGGTAGGTCACCACGGTTTAGTAAGGGAGAAATATGAGCATAAAATCCTGTAACCAGCAACGGTTTATGTAGGGTTTTGGAAAAGCATAAACCTTTGTTGGCTGTCACAGTTTATGAGGAGAAGAATTCTATATATATGTGAGTGAGATTCAAGCTACTGAAGAGATCATTATCACAATGGTAAGTGAGGAAGAGAGTTTTTTTTTTTGGTCTTAGTGCATTGCTCTGGGAAAATCAAAAGAAGCAAAAAATATGGTGTGAAGTTCACTGACAGAGAACCATTGAGTGTGTTCATCAGTTCATCAAGCACTTTGTCAGATGTAAAGAACAGCATCTTGCAGAAGCTTGGGGTATTTGGGAGCAAGTGGGTGAAGAAGCTATTCTACAAGATTTTTATCGCAGTTGTCTCGACCGGTGTTAAGTATGATACGTTTGTGCTAGCGGCTGATGAAGATATAAGGGTTTTGTTTCATTGTGTTAGGAGTTTTCCGGATGTCAGAATACACGAGTTGTATGCTAAGTTGGAGGTTGGTGTCGATAGTTCTGGGGCATCAACTCCAGTTCATAGCTCGACTGCCGCGGGCGGTGCGTCTAGTTCGATGCCTGCGGCCGGACCATATGTTCCGCAGGTCGCATCCCCTTCCTTCGCAGTTGATTTAGATCGAACGGAGGCAGTTGGTTCTGTACCGTTGGAGAATCCTGGGGTCTGGCAGCAGGCATTTGAGGTGGATACCGGTGGTGGCATGATTCATGATGTTCAAGACTTTGGGAAACCTGATCGAGTAGAGAATGCAATGCGGGACGATGACTCTGACCAGGAGCCTGTAGATATCATTGGGGACAGCGATGATAACACAGGTGCCAATCCACATACACAACACGAGCCTTCAAGTTCTGGCACACAGCAGTATCCTCCACACTTCTCCACTCTAAACTTGGAGGCTCTGGGTCAACAGGCAGACGGAGGTGCTACAATTGGGGGTTATTCTACAGATTTTCAGATTGGGCAATCAATCCAGAATAAAGATGAAGCTGTTCTGAGTGTGAATGACTATAGCATCCGTCGAGGTGTTGAGTACAGAGTCTTGGAATCGGATCATCTGAAGTATTATGAAAAATGCAAGGAGTTCGGCAAGGGTTGCAGTTGGTTGATTCGCATATCGCTTCGTGCACGAAAGGGCACTTGGGAGGTTAGGAGGTACAATGGTCCGCACACTTGCTTGGCCACCTCTATTTTCAGTGATCACCGTCAGCTTGATTACCACGTTATCTGTGTGAGAATTTTTCCGTTGGTTAGGGCAGATGCTGCGGTTACGGTAATGGTCTTGCAACAAGCAACAGAAGCTGATTATGGGTTCAGGCCTAGTTACAGGAAGGTTTGGATGGAAAAACAGAAGGCAGTAGCACAAATATATGGAGATTGGGAAGAGTTGTATGCCGAGTTGCCACGTTGGATGCTAGGGGTACAGTCGACCATGGCTGGGACAGTCACCGTATTGAAGACCTCTCCTGTTCGACTTGGGGATCAGGTTGACGAGTCAACGGTGTACTTTCATCGTCTTTTCTAGACATTTCTACCCTGCATCGAGACATTTCAGCATTGCAAGCCCCTCGTGAGTATTGACAGTACCCACTTGTATGGCAAGTATGGAGGCACGTTACTATTGGCGATAGCGCAGGATGGGAACTCGAACATCCTCCCGATAGCCTTCGCCCTTGTGGAGGGAGAAAATGCGGAGTCATGGTCATTCTTCTTGAACAACCTACGATTGCATGTGACGCCACAGGAGGGTATCCTTGTTATCTCTGACAGGCATAATGGCATCAAGTCTGCACTTGAGGCCCCCGAAAATGGTTGGCTGCCTCCACGTGCTTTTCGAGCGTACTGTATTCGTCATGTGGCAGTGAATTTTAATCTTAGCTTCAAAGGTAAAGATGCAAGGAGGATGCTGGTGAATGCTGCCTATGCAAAAACGGAAGCGGAGTTTTATTACTGGTTTGACATCATGCGGACTGAGAATCCGGCCATGTGTGACTGGGCCAACCGGATAGAGTATGACAAGTGGATCCAACACGAGGATAGCGGTAGACGGTTTGGGCACATGACAACCAACATTAGTGAATGTGTGAATTCCGTGTTAAAGGGAACTTGCAACCTCCCGGTCACTTTGTTGGTTAAGTCAACTTACGGGAGGCTTGCTGAGCTATTCGTGGTCCGCGGACAGACGGCAGAAGCACAACTTGGATCTGGGCATGAATTTTGTCAGGAGTTGGTGAAGGCTACTGATCGGAACATAAGAGACTCCAGGTGCTTCACCGTCACGTTATACGACAGGCACCAATCAGAGTACATGGTGGCTGAGACGACACAGACCGGAAAATTCTCGCTAGGTAGCTATTGAGTTTCCCTTAAGGATCACATATGCGATTGTGGCCACTTTCAGGCGCTCCATTATCCATGTTGTCATGCCATTGCATGTTGCGCCTACTCGCGCCTGAATTGGGCATCATATGTTCTTGAGGTGTATCGTATGACTGAGGTGTTCAACGTGTACAAGAACAGGTTTGTTCTGCCTATCCCAGAAGGTCTATGGCCCCCATATGCTGGACCAACAGTCATTCCTGATCCTAACATGAGGCGTGCAAGGGAAGGACGTCCGAAGGCAACCAGAATCCGCGGTATCATGGATCAGTCTGTTGAGAACCACTCGAAGCGCTGTGGCCTCTACTGTCAGCCTGGTCATACGCGGAGGAATTGTGACCAGCGAAGACATACTGCTGCCAGGGATGGTTAGATGTTATGACGTTTATGATCTCGTTGTTGTTGTCTAAGTTGTATTAGGATTTCTTAATTTGAGTAATGTTAGGAATTGAGTCAATGAATGTCGTTCCTTTGTTGAATGTATTAAGTTCGTCTGTTTAACTCCTTTTATTTTAGAAGTTTAATTGAAACACGTTGGTTTGCTTATGAATGCGCGTAATATTTGTGACAATTTAGTTCGTAACCATAGATCCTAAAACATATATAAGACACACATATCAAATAATATACAACAACAGTCTGAAACATAAAACCCTAAACATGATGCTAAGAACATAATCAGACATAGTTCCCACCATATGTAAAAACAACACATAACTAATCAGAATCCTCGATGGTGTCACTGTCATCATCGTCGAAATGACTAAGCAGGTGACCTCCGGTGCCACACAAAGGAGGACGCCGCATCCTCCTTGGTCGCTGATCCGCTTTTGGTGCGGATGTCTGTGGCGGAACGGTGCTGAATGCTGATGCTGGGGTCCCTCCTAACGCGAACCATGGGTCAGATGGAGAAGCTGTAGGCTCATTGAGGTCAACCGGCAACTGAGGCTGAACATCGTGACTCGGTGGCTGGGACTCGGCAAACTGGGAATGAACCTCAGGCATCTGTGGCCTATAATAGGTCGCATCGTCGTCCCTCAGCATGTCTGCTATATCCCTAAAGAACTCTGACTGACTAATGGGGTTGTCGATGTCCATGCCGACGGCCACGGTAGTAAAGTCAGCAAATACCTGCGGTCCGACACTCCCGAACAGCTGAGAGCTACCCCCTACATCGTAGGTGGGCTGATCCATCCCTATGTCCAAACCTCCAACATCCTCACCAACAGCGTACTGAGCACCATCGTCCTCAGCGGATGGTCCTTTACCTCGTGCCCGTCCACGACCATCCCGCCCACCCTGCCGTCTGGCTCTACATCGAGGAACACGATGATTCACAACACCTCCATCATCGGCACCACCTAGGTCCTCATCCAAACGGTCGTCGAGCCATCGCCACTCTCGATCGGTGGTACGTGTGCCTATATGCCGACGCCGATCCACTCGCCTTTTGTCCAGTCTGTCGAGAACCTGCACCCTAGGAGGTGCCTGTGACGATCCTCTGTGACGAGCCTCCTCGGTCAAAAGAATCGATCTAGGATTATGAAATGCAACATCTTGGGATAGAAATCTGTGGGCCAGACGGCACCACCAGTCCAAGTACTCAGCTAATGGACCGGGGTCAGCTACTCGACCGATCGGTATGACTGAATCAACCCGATTCTCCCAATGAAAATGCCACTCCTGATAATATTTGGGGAACCATCGATCTCCACCCCTTCCATCCTTCGCATGGAGCCAATCTATGTTCAGAGCCAACTGAGGGAGATGCTGAACACCGCCGAACTGCGATACCACCCTATCCACCTGATGCCATTCAATCACAGCAAAATATATCAGGCTAGTGACCGCCGTCCATAGCCTATGGTACTCGTCAACTAGTATCTCTGGATGACCAACAGCATCAACCTTGGGAGAAGAATAAGGCTCCCACACAAACTGTATCGGAGAAGGTAATGTTAGGTAAGACCATAAGAGTAAACATGAACGATTACTTGTAAGAGCAATAACTAAACGACTCACATCGCAGAAACGCAATCTATCTAAAGAAAGGCGTGCAGACACCACTCTTTGATTCCCTGCGTCGTTTCTCGGTAGATATGTAGCCCACCTACAAGTTTTATTGAAAGCATGTCATAACGAACAACAACACGTGAAATTGAACAAGTTATGGACCAAAAATAATAAACCGTACCTGGATGCAAGTGAAAACCCAAACACATCAAAACCACTAGGTCTCAAACTGGGAAACCTCCAGAAAATCCAAGACTGTAGAAGCCGTAGTGGCCCGGCCAAGTTAAGAACGTTTCTATTTGTCCCACGATAAAGACATCTATACAACCATGCCAGTGCAGTCGAGCCCCAGCTATATCTATCCAAGTCATCCATCAATGCCAAATAAGGCAACCAGCGAAGGTGAACCCGGTTTGCGTTCTTGTCTGCAAACAGCTGAGAGGTCAACAACATCAGAATATAAGCACGCGCGTATATACGCACGGTCTCTTTACTAGCATCTGCTGGGAGAACCCGAAACCTCTCATGGAACCATGTGTAGCACACTATCATCTGCTTGACTTTAATCTACAGAGGTAACTCCCCAAACAACTCGCAAAACCACACCCATGCGGGTCTTTCGTTCTCCATCAGATTCTCAAAGTCAGTCAGGCACCCACTAACGGGATCCCCATCGATGGGCAAACCCAGCTGACAAGCCACATCTTGCAAAGTGATAGTGCACTCCCAAAATGGCATGTGAAAGGTGTGGGTCTCAGGACGCCACCTCTCAACGAATGCGCTAAGTAGAGGCTCATCAACCCAGAATTACTGACTGTTCAGCCTAGCCAAGTGATACAAGCCCACGGTCTCCAGATACGGTATAATCCGGCCGTGTAAAGGCATATTCTGTTGTCTTCTAACACCGCTAATAACCCTAGTAGGCTGCAAAATATGGATAAGAAAATCCTCAACATACGACCAATACTAATAATAGCAACTATAATTTAAAAAAATTATTATACACCCACATTGGTTTTCTATTATCTCTAATAACAGTGATAAAAATAACAAAACAATGGCAATAATAATAATAACGACAGTAACAATATTTACTAAGAAGGATAAGACTAACATTAATATGAATAATAATACCAATAGTACTAATAATAACAACAATAACAAAATTAACAATGCCAACAGGAATAATAATAATACTAACAACTCCCAATAATAATAATAATAATAATAATAATAATAATAATAATAATAATAATAATAATAATAATAATAATAATAACTCACATTAATAATAATAATAACAATAATAATAATAATAATAATAATAATAATAATAATAATAAAGTTTTTTAACTAACTTCTTGGTCGATGTATCCAGCCACATGCGCAACGCCATTTAACCGGTACATGCGAGCTTCGTATTCCATAGCTCCACCACCCAACTGGTTCAAAATCTCAAAGCCTCCCCCTAAACCTCAAAACTCCCCAGATTCTCTCTCAACCACCCAACTTCACAAAATTTGCTTTGCCTCAAATGTGATCCGCCATGATTTACAGCGGATAATGTATTTATAGTATCTCATGCATAAACCGTAGTAGCCCACGAGGTTTTATGCCCACCATATTTTCTTCATAAACCGTGGCTACCACCAACTGTTTCTAGCACGCATTTTCCAAACGTAATCCGTGGTAGTCTACAACGGTTTACATTCAACTCTTCTTGCATGTAAACCGTGCCAATTTACAGCGATTTACGTATAAAATTAAAACCGTGGTTATCCACCACGGTTTACATAGAAACTAAATCAGGACATGCACGTAAGGAACTTCCAGTTGTATTTAGGTAAAGTTTTCTCTCTTTTATTTTATATAAGTACATTGTCCTAATATTTTTTAAAATTTTTATGGATACAGACCAGATGTCTCCTTTTTATTGCATGCGATCCGTCTCTTAAGTTGGGTTAAAAATTTTCGGATAATAATAGAGTTAAGGTTGAGATCTTCAATTTGTAGAATACATTAGAGTTTCATTGAATTTTAAAAAAATTTTTAATCTACAAATAAAATTAGGATTGAGGCTAAATTTTATCTTACTTTATTTATTATCAGCCCTACTTAAAGATTAAATTATCGGATAAAAATAGCAAAAGAAAAAAAAATGATAAAAAAAGTCTCAAAAAATAGTATTAATTGGACAAAAATTAATAAAAATATTATTTTTTATAATGACAAATGATTTTTATATTTTGTAAATGACTTATATATTTAATACTTTAATTTGATTTTTGGATGACCATTGAAACAATTATTTAAAGAGTGCATGAAATATATCAAGAAAAATTTTCTATCTCTAGATTCATTTTAAAAAAAAATTCTATTTCTAGATTCATTTTTTTAAAAAAATTGGCCATTTACAAAATATTTTTAATTCCAAAAATTATTAAATTTTAAAAATAAAAATATCTTATTTTTTAAATTATACTTAAAAATTATATCAAACTTTGATTTTTAAAATTATTTTTAAAAATATATAAAATTTGATTATTTTTATATTTTAAAGTTATTTTTATTAACGTATAAATCTTTTAAGTATAATTTTTGTAATTTACCTTGTTATAATTTATACTACTATATTAAACGGATTAAATATATTGAATGCTTAATTTTGACGATGTGGTGGCATGAAAGTAACTTATTTTTTTATTAAAATTTGTACTACTATATCGTTTGTTAACAAAATTCCTAATTAATTTTAAAAAAAAAATGTGCATAAGAAATAAAAAATGTAAATAAAGTAGGACAACACAGTCATGGTTAATAATAGCTTTTGTTATTAATAAAAAAATATCTTAATAATAGAGACAGTTTAACACATATTTAACGATATTAAATTACTTAGATGATGAATTTACACATAAATAACATCTAAGAGGTGTTTAATTTTATAAATATATCATCATATTTTATATACAATTCATTCGAAATACATATATATTTATCTTGTATTTATTGTGTTCGAAATGTAGAGTTAAATTTCACTTTAATTTTTGAAATAGATGAGTTGCATCAATTTAATCTTTGAAATTTCAATTACTCTAAATTAATCTTCTAAATTTAAAAAAATGCATCACATTAATCTCTCTCTCATTTTCTATTATGGGAGCACTAACACTGTCAATAATGTGGTCAATTCTTGTCACCCTGAATATATATATATATAAAAAACGACGTTGTTTATGTTTTGGTGCTAAATACACTTTTAAATGTGTTTGATTATGAAAAAGAAACAAAATATTACCTCTCTGTTATATCATTCTTTGTTTTTAATTTTTCCATGATAGTTACAGAAAAAAAATTCTCTCTTCTATGAGTGATGAAAATTAGTGTATGATAGTTGCGTTAAGATTTTTGAAAACCATCGGATCACCGTATAATCTGTACAGCATTAAATTTCATTGTAAACTTCTGAAAAACAGGAGAGTAATCACACTCATACTATTTTAGAACCCAATGTTATGCTTCAATTGGGGGTCTTTATGGTTGACCGCATGGAATTCTAGTTCTCACTTGCAATCATGATCCCAAAATCGAAATTATGCCAACAAAGAAAAAGAAAAAGAACAAGAAAAAAGAAGAAGAAGAAACATTTGAAGAAGTAAGTGAAGAAGAGTGACATGAATTTGATTTAGGTTATAAAAAAAAAACATTGATTAAATTGGAACAACTCTACTTTTATACTATGTCATCTAACCGTTATTATGTCTAGCATAGTAAAAATTGACCATATTACTGACAATATTAATATTTTGGTGACAAAAAAAAATTAATGTAGTATATTTTTTTGAATTAAGAGACTAATTTAGAGTATTTGTCATCTTGAAAACTATATTGATATATCAAATTTTAAATTTATAAATAATTTAAGAATTATGCATATTAATAATAAATAAAGTATTTATTTTATTTATATATAAAAAAATCCAATTAATTACTATGTTTGATGATAAATATTTCACTTTCTTGAAATATTAAAAAGTTTTGCCACTTTAATTTATTGATTTTTTCTTTTGATGTGGTTAACTGGCTATATCTAGTCCCATCACATCTGGAGTAAGTAGTATTTATTAAGCACAGGACTCTATTTTGACTTTAATTACATTACCATTACCATCCCCATCCTAAATTTTATTGCTACTATTTATTCATTTAATAGGATTAAATTTTTCTAAAGTAAAAAATTGATAAAAAAAAAAGAAAATAAATTTCTAGTTATTCTTAAATTAGGATTATAAAACTAACATATAATTAATATTATAAATTTAATAATAATTAAATCTTATTTTATTATTTTATCAGTTTGTTAGGATTTTTTTCTCACTTAATGATAGGCTCCCACTACAGCACCATGTGCTTTTAGTCTTTTACACTGCACGGTTCGTCGTTGACTCTGTGTGTTGCAAAATGAGGAAAATAGGAAGAAGTGAACAACAACCCCTTAAAACAGTACTAGTCATCTACAATTCCACATCTACATTTGTTTATAAGGAAACCGTCTCCTGCATATGTTAATTAAATGATAATAATGACAATTAAAAAGGCAAACGCATTTTACTTTCTTTTCTTTGTGTGATTATGTTGAAAATAACAAGTGAATTTTATTTGTTTATTTGTCAATTTAACATTAAAAGTAGTAACTCCTTCTTTCCTTTAAGTCTTAAACTTCATAAGTAATTACCCAATAAAAATTACCTAAAAATCAAAGAAATTGTCCAACACAAAAATTTATATTGAAATTGTGATGGAGTGAGATTAGCTTAATTTCAAAAGTTAGTTTAAAAATTGAAAAATATTTAAAATTAATCCTCTCAAATTTAAATATTTATAACTAAGTGATTCAATAATACTGAATTTTATAAACTCTAATATTATATTAAAATTAAAATTGATTAGATAGACTAGTTCAATTATAAAAATTAAATACAAAAATATAAAAGATCTTATCTTTATAAATTATCTAAAAGTTATATTTTTAGAAAATATGAGACTTATAATAATTTGATTAATAATTACGTTAAGAAGTTCTTCAATATTTAAAAAGAAAAAAAAATCGTATTAGAAAAGTAAAAAAGTTTTCAAATATTTAATGATTAATAATGTCTATGAAACACTAATGGGCTCAATTTTTTTGTTATGAAAGCCTTGTATATGATGTGCCTGGTTATAGATTCTGAAGGTGCTAGACAAATGTGTGGGACAGTTTTTTTTAAGTGACAGTAAAAAAAATTTGGACTCTGCGAGTTTTTTGTTTTAAAATTTTGCTGAACAAATTGGAGAGTCTAATTTAAAAGGAGAGAAATTTTGAATTTCGAAGCAAGAATCAGACCGTTCGTGTTGTATATATCTATAAATTTTTTTATGAATGCAAAAATGAAATCGCACGGTTCGAGTTTAATATTATAATTTTTTTTCGAATCAGCTGAAACTAATCGATGGTCCGATTTATGTATAGATGTATATATAAAAGTGTGTAACTCGTAAAAGATATTAGATCCCATCTTCTTCTTCTTCTTGTTCGGCTTCTTCTTCTGCTTTCTTCTATTCGTGTTTCTCTCTTCTTTGGTATAAAGCAAAAAAATCTGACAGTGAAGTTTCTGTTCTTGTTTAGGTGAGTGAGAGAAATGGATGACAGAGTTCTATTAAAAATGTATTATTTTGGTCAGATTTTATTACAAACATTTAAGAGTAAAATTTATTTTTGAAAATCCGTTAGATGTTATTATTCTCTTCACAATCTTATTTGAAGAGCTCAAAGGTGTGAACTGTGAGAAGATAGATTCTGAGATGTCAAGGAAAATATCATGTATTTTATACAGATATCCCATACCGGTATTTAGTGGATTCGTCCAATTTCAAACCAAATATGTAACAGACGAAGCAAGTATGCAAGAGATGTCTTCAATGTATATTGAAAGTCATGATCAAATCTCGTTCATCGAGTTGTACGTTGAATTCGAACAATCCGAGGCCGACCGGAATATTGTACGGGAAGATTACAATAGTGACAATGAAGAAGAGTTCGAAAGCAATTACGAAGTTGTTGGTCTAGACGGAGATGAAGATCAAGGTGACGACACTATTACTCCAAATGTGACAAACGTGGCAAATGCACTCGCAAACGAAGTGCCGTTTGAGGAGCCATCTTTCATGCGAGTTTTGGATTTAGAAGCCATGCATGTCCCGGAGTTTTCGAAATATATGAGTGCAGGTACATAATTGTCTATATTTATAAAAAGGATTAGAATTTTGTAATAATTTATCTTGATCGATGGACCAAATAGTTAAGTGAAATGTGAAAATATACTCAATTAGCATTTGTTTATCTGTTTATTTAATTAAGTTTAAGATAATAATTTTTTTAGTTAGTTATTGATTTAGTTAAATATAA